>NC_056733.1:168282358-168327358 GCF_019279795.1 Protopterus annectens
CACAAAACATCTGCCATATTACTTTAGATACTTCCCATAAAAATGTAAAGAGACATACCCACATTTAGAAACACTACAACACTACCTTCTACATCACTATTGGTATTCTGACAGTCAGCACTAAGTTACAGTAATTCTTTTTATCACAAGCAAGTCACAGGTGCAGGGAAACCCACATCATGTCTATAGCTTAACATTCAGTATAATGAGATTCAGTCAAATGAGTTTTCATTATATGTACATATATACACATATATATATATATATATATATATATATACATATATATATATATATATATATATATATATATATATATATATACCCATATATATATATATATATATATATATATATATATATGTATATGTACACACATATATATACACATATATAGATATACACACACACACACACACACACACACACACACACACACACACACAAAATCTTACTTGTGTGTCAACTTTGTGAAATACACAAAAATGGTCCGAGGGTGGAAAAATACAACTCTCACTTTGGGATAGTGCAAAACAAAGACTCTTCAAAAACACAGATTTTTATGTACTACTGACTCAGTGAAGTTTCTACCAATTGTAATTCTAGGGTGTTTCAACTAAATGAGCAACTGACTAAAGATATTAGCCATTTGTATCCAAGGTACTGAGTCAACAAGATATGAGTCTTTCTACCATCACTAGCTCTGCACTCCATTATCCTCTCTAGAAGGAAGATCAAAGATCTCACTTCCCTACTTTAAAGGTAAGGCATCTTCACCTCAATTCTAACAAAAGTTTTCTCCAATCAGTAATCATCCTTGGGTAATCTGGCCACCCCCCATCAGTCCTGCTTAGCTCCATCTTTCATACCCCGCCTATAAGGAACTTGTGAGTCAAGTCCAATTACATCCAATGCCCCTGTTTCCATAGCATACATGCAGATGCTTACCATCTTACTTCATGGTCCATTTCACTCATCACTTTCAGCATTCTGTCAACCTTTCCTGTATCTCTTCCAAGAATCCAGTGCCTCCTGTTGAGGTATGGTTTTAAAGCAGACATAATACTCTAAGCATAGCGTTATTATTGGCCTGCAAAGGTGCAAGTAACTTCCAACTATTGTTGATTACAACAAACTAAGAGGTACAATGCAGTGTTATACTGTTTGCATATGGATGTAAACAGCATTCAATTAAGTACGCAGTTACTTTCTTTGCTTGGAACTTTTACAGCACTATCTGATTTGTGTGCAACTCTTATTGCAGCTTTAAATTTGTGACAGTTTATCGGCAGTATTATGTAGACAAAGGCAACTCAACTGATCCAGACACCATTAATTTTATTTTTGTGAAGGGCAGGTCCTACCTCCTTGACCCTAGTAAGTTTCTTTGAAAGGGTCACAGAGGATATGGACAGTGGTCACTCAAGACATGCTGCTAATATCAACTTGACCAAGACTTTTGATACTATTCTTCATGCTGGTATTTTTGAAAAATTAGACAAAACTTAATGTAAGCCCCTACATTTTCCGTTGATTGCAACTGGGCTATCCAAATGATCCTCTGTTGTGAGAGTTGCTGGTACCAACTCGGAACACAAAATTGTAACTAGTGGGATACCACAAGAATCAGTACTAGGTCCTCCTCTGTTTGGGATTTATTTTGCAGACATCCAAGCCAGTATCCCAGAAGTGTGATTGGCCAAAGCTGTTGATGACTGCCAGCTGGAAAATATCTGCTCACCCACAGATAAACAGTTCCAGCAAGATCTAGATAATGCACACTGGTGCACTAGAAACAATCTCAAGCTAAATGTAATAAGTGCATAGTGGCATTCCATAAAAAGAAAAAAACAAAAGCTGCACCCACTTCATGCATTTTAAATGGCACTCCTCTTCACACAGACATGGTCATAACAGACCTTGGTATTTAAGTGGAACAATTTCTCTCATTTGATCATCATGTTTCCAACACAATGTTAAAATCCTTCTATCTAGTCCCATTAATTTCATAGGCAATAGCCTCAAGATCAAAAGAAATCATACTATCACTGCATTCTTCCCTTACCAGGCCCATCACTAAATACAATGCCCCCTTTTGCATTTACAAATACAAGCATATCAAGCAACTGGAAGGACTCCAAAGATTTTACCAAAGAAAATTAAAGGCCTTAAATCCTTCATCTATCTGGACAGATTAATATGACTCTCCTTACACTTAGTAGCCCATTAAATCTAAGGTGACCTATGTATCACTTTTTGAGCCAAGACCGACCCAATCCAATTAGACCTTCTATTTCTTTTGTCTCTGCAAGCATCTGCACCAAGGACCTAACTACAAAGCAACAAATGGACAATACTCACTGGAGGAATAAGGCTCTTAACTCAATGTATTCCCTGCCTATGGAGTAAGTTAACACTACAGGTCACTTATAACTACTATGCTAGCTACCGTTAAGGCAAATTTTAATGATTGGGTAGAGAAACAAATTCACACCAGGGTTATCATGTTATGACCCTACTCAATTTGGGAGATGAGCACTATTCAGTGTTCAAAAAGGGTGGCAAGAACTTTTTAGTCTATCTGCTTAAAAGCTTACATGGTTAGGCACCTTTTGGTCTCCATGACTGCTTGCCTAACATTTTTCCCATGTTTCTAACGATTAGGTACTTTTTCTCCAATGCAGACTATGAACTTTGTGTGTGTGTGTGTGTGTGTGTGTGTGTGTGTGTGTGTGTGTGTGTGTGTGTTCGTTCACTTACGTGATACTAACTATAAAAGTTGGATGTTCAAGAGAATAAATTTCATATGTCTTGAAAACTCAACTAGTGGGTTTAACCTTTAGACTTAAGAAGATGGATGCCAACTACAGAACCACACCTGTGTTGGATGAAAGTTGAACTGGAAAATTAAAAGCAAGCATTTGAAGTCGTGATGTCTCTTACTTAGGAGTGCAAAAGATATTGGAATGGAGATTTCAGCAGAGGATTTATGTCCACTTTAACAAACCCACTTAGTGCTGGCAGATTATATAGTTGACTTTGAGCAAAAGTACAGATGATGCCAAAGTATAGTATGTTACTACCGGACACAGTGCTTGTTTTCAGCTGTTAGATAACTACGTTTAAATGTAAGAGAGACTATTTGCATTAACAGCATGTTTTAAACTTAATTCTGGCTCTGAGTCATGAGCCCTAAAATGTGTTTTTAAAGAAAAGGCAAACGACACTACAATATTAACATGAAGTCTGGACACACAATATTTTACAGGGCAGAAACAAAGCAGCAAGTTGGATGGAAGTAAGAGTTTGATGAGATCCCCCTCCATTAATGAGTGTGAATCCACTAGATAAGTACAGCAGAGAGATCCAGTTGTGCTATATGTCACAGCACCTATCACTGGGTTCAATACTATCCAAACAGAGGTAAACAAGTTAATGTAACAAAGGGAAGCACTTTAACCACCTAAGATCTGGTTTCAGATGCAGACACTTTTGTAGTATAATCTTTTGGGTCTGCTGTGATTGGTACTGCATGCACATGTACTGCTTGTGGAGAAAATGGTTAGACATCTACACTAGTGAACAAGAATCTGCATGAGGTGGTAAAGATGCCAAAAACTGACAAATGCAGCAGTAGGACTGCCAGGTTTACAGATAGAATATTAGTGTTTAATGTATTTGTTTGTTTATTTACATTTGGTAACCAGGTATGTGAGCTGGTCTGAACAACCTTTTCAGTTACAACCCAAGCCACAAAAGTAAAGACAAGCAAATGCAGTACAATAATTACATTCAACCAAAAAATCAAAGGCAGAATTCAAAACATAAAGACAAGTACACAGACTGAAATGATTGCATTCAAGCAATAAGGCAAAGGCGAATACACGGATTAACAAGGTTATGTAAACTAACATGATTCCATAACTTAACAATTTGGACAAATTTTGAAAAAGGATACTATTACTTAATACATTTTATGGCAGTTTTATACAGTTTAATTCACAAGTATTTACATAATTTGATAAAAGAAACTGCATGGTTAGATTTGTCATCACTACAGATAAAAACATCTTCATAAGAACATGGTCCTCACAAGTTCAAGGAATATAACCATGCAAGAAAGATTTAACGAAACTACATCCTACGTTTGGACATATTTCTGTGGACAGACTGCAAAAAATGCTCGGCAGCACAGGAAACAAAGATACCAAATGTATTTTATCCTGAAATACATAGCTGATAACGGTGAGGGCTAGCCTGAAAGCAAACCTAAAATTAGACCCCCTAGTTAATGTCTCTAGTCGCAGAGTGCAAGGAGAAAGTTGCTATAGACCTGAATGAACTCAAATCTGGCACTTCGTATAATCAATCAATGCACATTTCAGTACCAGAAGCATTATAAACACAGAGACAATCAGAAACCGAAGCAAATTTATTCATTGCTAGCATATGCCACTTTACAGGCTATTCACTGACAACAGTGGAAAACTCAGCAATGATGTAACTGGAGAGAACAGTAGAGAAATTCAGTACTGAAACTATGGCCATGGCAGCATACAATCCTTGTAGCAATGTGCTCATAGAAAGACACAATTAGACACAAACAGAAAAAGTTAAATTAGATTGGGGTTTAATGGCAAAATATTCTGTGCTGAATGTCTGTGATTACAGTCTACATCAGGCACATATTGAACCCAAACCTTCCTTCTGCTCTGACTGATACGTTTCCTGTTTTGCAAGGAACCACAAGAAGCATAAAGGTGGCAGAACACATTTCAGCATTACATACATCAAATGGCAACATCTGCAGAGAGTGATTCAATGCAGCAACATACCACAAATTACAACTCTGAAATGAGAGAAAAACTGCATTATAAAAGGGCTAACTTTGAAGAGTGAAGTCACCACTAGCCAGACTGGAGTTGTGGTATTTTGTTAGGTTATGGTGGCATTTGTGTAAGGGTGCATAACTTCAAGAATGATGCAGAGGATCAGTATGTCAATAAAAATTGCAATGATTAGTTGATAGGCTAAATGGAATTAATGCCAAAGAACAAAATGCAGACAAAGAAAATGAAGATGAGACAGAAAATGATGAAATGAACAAAGAACATTGTATCAATGGTGTGATGCAGCCATGGGTACAACAATGAGGTAATAGCCTCAGTCTCACAAAGTCAAACTAAGATTTGTGGACACAGAAGAAGGGGTGGAGATACAGCTGCAACTTTAGGCCAAGCAGATAAAGCTATGGAATGACACAAGAACTGGTATGAATTGAATTTCCAAACCCAACTCAAACTGCAAGTACAAGAAGGTCTTTTGGCACGTCACAAGTAAAAGACAATAGCCATGAATCAGTGGAAACTTATAAGATACACCACTCTGATTCACATACAAGACATGCTGAACTCCTGACCAAGGCCATTACTTATGCATTTTACTTGATTACTTTCATTTGTTGACAGGGGAAACCTGGCTGGGTGCAGAATCCCTTTTTCATTGGAGGCCTGAAAAGCTCCATTGGTACAATAAAATACAAGATGCAACTTAATGACATATCATCTGAATCAGCAAAACAGGGTGAGGTACATAGCTGGAAAGACAATGATGTCTTTAAAGAAACTGATAATATTAGCCAAAACTACATCACTAGGTTGGTGTGTACCAACAAAGAAACTCCACACCCAAAGTAAATCTTGTGGCTAGATGGCTAGCAGGACTTTGGAGAAAAGAACTTCCAAAAGATTCATCAACGTGCTTCAGAATCTTTATCTCCATTTGGCCATAATTTCCGAAAGCAGTGGGGAGTTTACTTCATGCATACAAGTCTGCATTTGTTTCTTGTAATGGTGGAAGACTTTGTATAAGGTGTCTCACAGAGCTTTGCCACGTCAGTATTCCCCAAGTAAAAGCTACATTTTAGGTTGGCCATGAAGAGCATGAGCACATTTCTTATGTGGGATTGGACTTGGCTACTACTGACAGCAGTGTCTTGGAATGCTAACAGAATTAAACAAAAAAATCTTCATTCTATCATCATGAAAATATCAAAGGCAGTGCAGCCAGGTGATTGCTCCCCATCACCCAGGTAAGATGGACATGGGCCAAAAATAGGACTGCAAAGTTGACTAGATGTTACATGCCATGCTTGTTGCTTGGCATCCAGCACAGGACAAGGTCACTGCACAGGCTACTAAAGAAATAGACAGTGGCCAGAAAATCCATTCTATGACAGCAGCTATAAAATTCCAACTCCAGGAGAAGGATGAATCCCTGAAACGCATAGTCTTTAGTGATGTGTCACACACAAAGCTGTTACTGGAACTCAAAGAGTTTTTTTTTTTTTTTTTAATGGCAGAATAAAGAAAATTCTTAATTCTTTACTGGCAGTATTCAACAATCTCCGAAGAGATGTTCTTGTCACATCAGATAGCCTCAGTAATGCACTCTAACTACACTTATTCCGAACACACAACTGGTGACCCAAGATGTGGCACCCTTTTGAGTCAAAGACATGACTTAACTCCACAAACGCTGTCAAAAAAAAAAAAGATTCACTTGAACATCAAAGGAATAAAATAACTCAGTCAAACCCAGACAATTCAGTGTCCTATGGTAAGCTAGCCTCCACCCCTTAGGATTTTAAATGCACTTGCTTGAAGAGCATGGCATACTGACTACAGAATTTCTATACAAAATGCAAATCTATTTTATTTTTGCTTTATAAAGAGAGGAGGACTTTTTTAAATATGCAGTTACTTCCTTTGTTTGGGACCTTCTACACCAGCATCTGTTTAGCAGCTGTATCAACTTTATGACAGTTCTTTGCTATTGTTTAGAATGTGAATTGTGTGTGTCTGTGCACTCGTGCATGCATGCATGTGAGAACACACATGCAGGTCTACCCCTGTGGTATGGCCTGAGCAGCTTGGCTGTTCAAGACAATAAATTTCACGTCCTGAAAACTCTACAAGTTTGCCCATCCTTTTCAATAGTAAAACTGATGTGAATGCTGTTAATTTAAGACCTTAAACTGGAATGGTATAAGCAGTTCAATGAAGACAAATAATAGCAGTTAGGACTCTATCAGCAAATTTACCAGTTCAGTAATGAACTAGCATTTTCTCAATACTAAATGGAAGACAAAATACATTAACAGGTAAAGTGTACTCACTATGTAGTCATTATCCTCGTCCCTGGGCCCTGGGCTGTAGTAGACTCTGTAGGCCCTTGAAACCTGTTCGACTTCTTGATGTGACCCAGTCAAGCCAATCATTTTGGGAGAAAATTCTAAAACACAGATTAGAAATTTCAAACTGTGATCCCCTATTAGAAGTGTGACACCTGATCGTTACTGGTCATATTAATGCAATCAGACTATTTCTGCTCCCAAGAATAGAAGTAGTACGTCAAGTGCCAAGTCACTATACCTGCAACACACCTAATGTAATAGTATATGCAAATTGTATCATGTTAAATTGTTCAAAACAAACCCAGACCTTGGTTCCCTACCAGAAATTAGAACTATATTGGTTTTAAAGTAAGGCCACAACACTTAAAGGGTGCTTGGCATATGCAGAGAAATGTTACGTTGTCATAACTTCAGCACTGCTAGAACAAGTTAGCAAAAAACACAGCTGCCAGGAGAGACCACTTCAATGTGAGGATAACTTCAAATAAATGAAGCAAGTGCCAAATCAAGTACAGCAACAGTTAAGACCATGTTTCCACTCAGTCACCATTTCAATATTTATTCATTGTTATCACTTAAACCTATATCAGTTTTTATTTATCTTAGTGGGCTCTTCCTATTTTCACAACATATGCAAGAACCAAGCTTCTGGAATAGCAAGCTACACTCCCCTCCCTTGTTCTTGTATTCTGTTGTTGTTAAAATGCAACCATGTTAGGTTATAAACGTCTGAGGTAGGCAGGGACACACACTCAGCATCACACTTTATAGGCAGACAATGAGTAAATGATAGTGGCAGGGATCAAACAGTGGGCCTCCTGGTCAAAAAGCAAAAGCTCTCATCACTGAGCAATGCTAATAACTATGTAAATGAATAAGCAATTAAAGAAGAATCTATGCCCCCATTAAGCCTTCCTTCGGCAACTGAAGCACACAGAAGTTCAGCTTACCGAGGGGGATGACAGGTGCAGAATCATTTTAGAATGAAACCTGACCTTTTCCCTCATCTCTTTAACAGGCAGAGACATGACCGCTACAGATCATCCTGCTCTGTCTGTCTTCTCCAGAGTAACTAATGTCAACAGACAGTGCCAAGGGAAGCAGCAACTCAACACAACATACAGATTCAGCAATTTAACTGCAAGCCTTGATTCAGTGTCAAGCAAAAAAATGACAACATATGTGGCAATAAAGCTTCATTTTTTAATGGAGTGGCAGTGTGCTTAATGCCACATGTAGGGTATCTGCAGTCAAATCATGTTTTCTTGCTCATATCATAATCAAAACTCTGAAATATTTGAAGCCCAGGTCAGTAAGAAAGGTTTATTAAACAGCCATAACAACAAAACAAGTCATCTATGTGTAGCAGAATAAAAGTCCAGCTTTCCGATTACTTTCAAACCTTAGGAAATGACTAAACTTAAGGGGTGTGTGTGTGTGTGTGTGTGTGTGTGTGTGTGTGTGTGTGTGTGTGTGTGTGTGTGTGTGTGTGTGTGTGTGTGTGTGTGTGTGTGTGTGTGTGTGTGTGTGTGTGTGTGTGTGTGTTTACCTACATAAAGGTATCCATATATATTTTACTTTGCACAGGCAAAATCCCTGTCCCAAAAACAAGACTTTTCTGGGTTCGGGACCAATAATCTGATTTTAAACTGGAAAGAGACAATTCTAAAATTAGATCGTTAATTAACTTTTTAAAATAATGCACAGAGTTTAACAAAAGAAAAGGAACTGTTGGAGGGACTGCACTATACATACTTTTAACATTTTCAATTTGCAAAATGAACTTAAACTGCTACACTTGCTTCAGTACCACGGCACTATATGGTACCCTGTAATCTACGAACACATTAAAGCTCTAGAAATATTAAAGTGTCAGGATTTTTGGCTTTCACTCACCTTTAACGTATTTTGCTACAGCCTCCACATTGTCTCTTTCAGGATCAATTGTGATGAACAAAGGTGTCAAGTTTGGCAAACTTTTAATTTTGTCTGTTATAAATAAGAAAGAAGCATGGTAGGTTAAAATGTTTTGTACTACAGATTATCTGCTTCTTTTTAATTTCTCTCTTCCCTGCCTCAACTTGCCCCCAACTACTCTACCCTTGTCAACTACATGTCAGGAACTTGAATAATGGAATTTGCATTCAGAGACAGACCTGTGATCTTCTGTCTGTTCAGAATACTGCCAGAAGTACCCTTCTCTGGTTCTTCTGTTTGACATCAGCAACTCTTTATGGCACTCTGGCACTAATGGAGACTGTTAATCACTTAGCAGGCATCATGCAAAAAAGGCATGGTAAAAGAAAGAAAACAAAGATATAACTGTCGACAGTGCACTGAAATGCAGGTATTAAACACCATCTGTTACTTGTGCATACTTTCATAACCAAGTTATACATACCAAAAGACATTTTACTCTAGAGAATGCTGACATATGTGCGGTCGCTGAGACATGGTTTAAAGCCGCAGACAGCAGCTACTTCACAGGCAGGGACTAAAGGTGGAGGTGTCTCTGTATACATCAAAAATAAATATACTTCCAAGTCTAGTCAAACAGGACAATGTACTTGAGCTGCTCCATGTTCAAATCAAAATAGGTAAAATCCAATACCACGTCTTTGCTAACTACAGGTTCCCCCTCTATGACCCAGGAAACCCATACCATGTATTTAACCTTATTAGAAACACTAACCATCCAACCCAATACCATATTCATGGGTGACTTTAATTACCCCACTATTAACAGGGAAACCTATACAACACCAAATGTACATGCACAGAGATTCCTAGATTTTGTAAACACAAGCTCCCTGGACCAGACAATTCAGTACATCAACCAGGGGTGCAACCATAGTGGATCTGGCCCTCACTAATATGGGAGACTGCTGCACACCCCCTACTTTAATGCCTTCCTCAAGTTGAGACCACAAAATGGTCTCTTTTGAAGTAAAAAAACAAAACCTGGACCCCCAGCTAAACCTGGCATATTCAGGAACTATTCTAAGGCTAACCGCTAACCTGCTGCTATTAAGCAAGAACCTGGCAAAATGTCAAGACCCCATAAACCCTGAGAACACTGCTGTCTATGCAGAACTGTTCACAAACACCCTACACAAGCATGTTAATAGCTGCAAAGAGGCAGCTGTACCCACCAGGAAGAAGTACAGAACTAACTCAAAACACAAGTGACACTGGTGGAATCACAAAATCAATAGGCTGTATAACAGCAGGAAGAAAATCATGGCAAAAATGAGGAGGTTCAGCACTCAGCAGGATAAAAGCACTCTCAAACAAAACAAATAATTCAGAGGACAAAAAGTCTACCAAACCCAAATCTGAGGTAAGTTGGGCCTCCCAGGCCCAAGGACAATCACAAAGCATTCTTAGCTATGTCCACAACCTCAAAGGCAATACACAATTGTGTGCAGAGCTCATTGTGAAAGGAGCCACCTATAGTGAGCCAGAAGATATAGCAAACCTCCTGGCTGATAAATTCAGCTCCAACTTTACTCCTCTCTCCCCCTCAACCTTCCCTCAGGAAATATCCTCAAATATAACTCCCTCTTACTATGACTAGGGAAGAGGTCCTTAATGCTCTCTCTAAGACCAAGAACACTGCATCAATGGGCCTAGACAATATCCCAGGATGCCTTTTAAATATCATGAAACATGACCCATCAGGGCCTCTGGAATTACTATTTAACTGCAGCCTGCAAACAGGCGTTGTGTCTCATGGATGAAGAAAGGCAACAGTCATCCCTCTGCAAAAGGGTGGGTCACCTACAGACCCATAAAGTCTCACTAGCCTTATATGTACAGCCATGGACAGAATTATCATGGAGATGATCAATAGCGATATAGTAAACCTCCAGACACTGGACCCAACTCAGTCTGGTTTCATCAAGGGCATTTCATGCCTACTCAACCTGGTGGACTTCTTTGAGAAGGTCACCAAAGCAATGGATGAGGGCAAAATCGTTCACACTGCTTACCTTGACCTGGCCACTCGGGCATTGTTGACAAACTCAACAGGTTAGGTACAAACCCATATGTCACCCAGTGGATAGTCAAATCGCTCACAGACAGGACCCAGGAAGTTAGAATTGGGAAGTCCATCTCTACAAAGAGGCCAGTCACAAGTGGAGTCCCTCAGGGATCAGTCCTTTGACCGCTCCTTTTTGGCATTTACTTCTCAGAAGTCAAGGCCAATATCAGTGGTCTCTGGCTGACTAAATTTGCAGATGATTGCAAATTAGGAGTGGTCATTGAATCTCATACTGACAAATGTTCTCCAGGAGGGGCTGACATAGACAAACAACTGGTGTTACATCCATGGACTAAAACTAAATGCCAAGAAATGCATAATAGTATCCTTTGGGAAGTTATCCATCCCTGGTAACTATCATACTGATAACACACCCCTTAGAGCTGACTCAGTAGTCGGGGACTTAGGAACACAGACAGTAATCTAGCCTTTGACCTTCATGTGTCTTCAGTGGTGAGGAAATCATTCTATGTTACGCAACTTAAAAACAAAGGTATGGCATTTAAGTTCAAGGAAGTCATTGTTCCATTGTATTAGGCATGCATCAGACCTATCATTGAGTACAATGCCCCCCTTTGGTATGTACCTAACCAGGCATATAAAACAAATAGAACATCACCAGAGGTTTCTCACTAAAAGAATACAGGGCGTAAGTAAAATGTCCTATACAGACCGCCTCAAGCCCTATCCCGGTATTCTGTCTCCTACAGGCTTTTGAGGGTAGATCTATGCCTGGCACACAGGGTACTGTTAGACTCCACTCTACTGGATCTCCTGCATATCCACAAAACAAACAGCATCAGAACTACCCGTTCTAAAGACTAAAACCTTGCCTGTGATATAAATAGGACCTGCTAGAGAGATAGGCATGTATCCCATAGACTACCCCGTCTATGGAACAGGCTCCTCTCATCCATGTGAAGCAGAGTTCCTCTCCAACCCAACTGAAGTGCAACTTGGACAATTGGATGGGAAACCGGAAATTCATCCCTGGTCTGGCACCTATGTCTCTAACGGTCACAGGTAACCTGTAAATAGTTCATATACAGGCCCATTCTTACACTTATCAAGGGTATCAAAACTTGTCAGAGATGTGGGATGCATGGCTAGGCTTAAAAAGGCCCTTGTGGTCATTAGCCTAGTAAAAACCTATGAACCTATAAATGAAATGTCACAGCAAGTGACAGAAAAACAGACTGTCACAGTCCATGTACTACACTGAAGGTACTGCGAGCTGTTTTAGTCATTATGAAAGAATGCATTATTTCCATATTTATACTAGTACTGCCAAGTAGCATATGGCAGTTTAAGTGACAAAATGGATACCCTTCATCGCTCCCAATATACAGAGCCCTTTTTTAATAAAAAGCTTCACATACAGTTTAAGTTATGGCCTAAATATTCCACTAAACCCCCAGTGATGTCAGTGTAGACTGTGCATATGGATGCACCCACACTCTAATGTAGGCTTTACATGTATACAGGGAAGTATAGCCACTGAAGACTATGGATACATCTCCATGCTAAACCTACCTTGATGTCATGGGTCGATAAGGGTCAATGACATCAGGGATGGGGAAATCTATTTTTAAGGATGATTCAATGAAGAGAAGGAAAATGAAACAACATGTGCAAATATTTGCATATTTCCTGCTTTCTGTTACTCTAATAAACTCATTGATACATCTTGTTTGTATGGAATATTTCTGCTCTGGTCTTATCTTGCAAGCCAATCCTAACAATACCTGTTTCAGTTATACAGTTAAAGTATGATAAGACCTTGGAAACAATCCATTAATTATTTCCAGTTTATTAAAACAGTTGTGTTGCACTTGATTCTTACACAGTACTACATTTTTGTAAATAACTGTACATAACTTCCAGCTTTAAACTGCAACAATCTGCCGCATATTTCATCATTTTTTTTAATTTTGTACATTTTCCTTCCAATATTAAATGTACTGAACTATTTTGCACTTTGCAAGTCTTTTTTTCTGCTGCTGTTAGTTATTTATCATTCTTTTAACAAGACCATGACTGAAGAGGGGCTGCAGTGATCCAGTGCATATAAAAATACATCATAGTACTGCAGGCAATCACTATGAAATCCTGCAAGAGCATCACCTGAAACTTCAGATGATGCAGAAAACGGACAGTGAAACTTGCACACTAACTTGCACAGCATAACTGATACTAACTGCTTATACTGTTAATTATGGAAGCAGGCATAATTTTCATAATTATTACAACAATGAAATTAAAGTTGTGTAAAATCGTACCATAACAGTAGATGTCCTTCTCTTCACTGTTGCAGTATTCTTTACAATAGGGATCCCCTAACAAGGGTAGCCCGATGTATGGCTAGTATACCAAAGCCTTTAAGTTGGAATAGGTACGCTGTAAGTCACACATATGCTCCCTCCACACGGCATTGGGCATAAAGGTGACATACAGATGTACCATCCTCGGAACTGAAAAGCTCCAGTAGGAACTAAAATCTAAGGGCACCCAGAGGTAACAACTCCATCCAGAAAAGGAAACAGGAGGAGGAGAGAGGGAGCGAATACTGCAACAGTGAAGAGAAGATTTTGCACAACTGTACTATGTCCTTCCATATCACCGTTACAGTATTCTTTACAATAGGGAGAGTAAAAAAGCTCACAAAGAAAGAAGGGAGGAGGAAGGAAATGCAGAGCCCTCAAGAAAGCAATATAGTACAGCCCTGGCAAAACTGGTAAAGGTATGCAGAGAAGTCAAGTGGCTGCCTCAAGAATACAAGTGGTATCCAAGTCCCTGAAGAAACCAAAGCTCTGGTAGAATGCACCTTAACAGAAGAGGATAGGCATTTTCCAAAAAGGAGTAACAAAAGGAAATGTCTTTAGATATCCAAGAAGAAACAGTTTTCTTGGAAACAGCCAAACTTAAAGATCTAGGATGAAAGAAAATAAAAAGCTGTTCAGATTTATGAATGTCTGGTTTTATTCCAAATAGTATTGGAGTTGTCTATGCAATCCAAGTTGTGAAGATTTTTCTCACTAGCAGATTGTGAAGAAGGGAAAAAAGTGGGCAAATGAACAGACTGAGACAACTCATTAACCACCTTGGGCATAAAAGAAGGATTAATATGAAGGAACACCCTTATCCCTATGAAAAACCAAAAAAGCAGAAATAGCCATACGTGTTTGCAGCTCAGACACCCACTTGGCTGAAGTAAGGGCCAAAAGAAGAACAGTCTTCCAAAAACAATGTTGTAAAGAATTTGAAGCTGCAGGCTCAAAAGGAGCCTGAATCAGTTTTTCAAAAACAAAATTTAGGTCCCACGAAGGAGGAATAGGTTTTCTAGGAGACCTAATATGAAGAACGACAAGGAAATTGTTTGACTTCAAATCTACAAACCAGAGCGGGAGTCAAAGGCAGACAAGCAGAAATAGCAGACAGGCGGGCTTTAACAGAAAAATACACAAACCTACCTATGGCAATTCACACAAATAAAAGAGAACCAAAGGGACTTCCCACAGTAAGTGGATCTAGGCTATGAAAAAGACACCAGACAGAAAATCTCTTCCATCTGGACAAATAAGATTTTCTGGTAGTGGGTTTATTGACCTCCTGCAAGACTCAAAGCAATCCTCAGAATAAAGGTACCTAAAAGGAAGCTAAACCTTATCACCCACAATGTCGATTGGCAGGTGGTGGTGGATGAGAGACCCCCTGCCTTGTGTGATTAAGTCCACCCTGTGAGGAAACTTGCTATGATTGCCCTTGGCCAAATGCAGAAGAGGCAACCAATGTTGTTTGGGCCAAAAGGGAGTCACCAACAAGATTTTGGGAGCATCTTGTTTTATCTTGAACAGAACCTTTGGTATGAGTGGAAGGGGAGGGAAGGCATAAATAAACATCCCTTTCCAAGAAAAAGAGAGGGCATCCACCTTCCAAGCCAGAGGACATGGGAGTCTAGTGCATGAGAGAGGAAGTTGTCTGTTCAGAGTGGAGGCAAAAATATCTACTTGAGGAATACCCCGCTGGTGGACAATGTCCAGAACACATCTCTGTGAGGCATCTACTCATGAGTTTGTGCTACGGACCTGCCCAGATAATCTGCCACAATAGGAATGCAAACTGCCTGAAAGGTCACTTGATGCTGGACAGCTAAATCCCAAACCTTAAGAGCTAGTCTGCATAGGAGATAGGATCTTGTCCCCCCTTGTTTGCTGATGTACCACAGCCCTGTGATATTGTCTGTGAAAACTTTGAGGGGCCCTGGAAGAAAAAGAGTGTGAAAAGCCTGAAGAGCCAGGAGAAGGGCTCTCATCTCCTTGATATTGACGTGGTCATTCTTTTGACAAAGAGATCAAAAGCCTTGCGCTTTCAGGAGAATTGAAGGAGGCCCCCATCCTATGTCTGAGGCAATGGTGGTGAGTTCCTGAGAGGGGACTGGAGGTTGAACAGCAAGCCCTGGCTTGATGGACAACTGATGAGACCACCACTCAAGTTTCAGCTTGAGACAGGGAAGAGGGGGAACTGGAAAATCTAAAGGATGAGAATGTTGAAGCCACAAGGACTTGAGGAACCAGTGGAGCTTTCTCATGTGAAGCTTGGCCAGAGAAAGTATAGGAATGTGGTAACCATGTAACCCAGATCTCTTAAAAACTGCCTAGCTGCAATGGAGTCCAGAGGAAAAAGTGTTTGAAAGTAAGCAAATCAGAGTTAAAGCTTTGGGAGGAGGCAGGGATGCCAGCATTGTGACCTTCTGGAACCTTCACCCTAGAAAGATTTGATCCTGGGAAGGAGTCAGGAATGAGTTTTGGAAATTCACTGTAAACCCTAGGCTTTGCAAGAGGCAAATAGCAAAGTAAAGATGCTGAAGTAAGATCCCTGGAGAAGATACCTGAATGAGCGAGTTGTCTAGAAAAGGAAAGATCTACATTCCCCTTAGTTTGCAAAAAGCAATCACAGGAGCGAGACATTTGGTGAAGATCCCCTGGAGCAGTAGAGAGGCCTAAGGGCAAAGCAGAGAACTGAAAATGCAAGGAAGCAACAGAGAAAAGTAAAAACTTCCTAAAAAGGGGGATGAATTGGAATATGGAGATAGGCATCCTTGAGATTCAGGGAAACCAGAGAAGTCTGAGGAAGAAAAACAAAGTTTGAGGGGATAGCATCCAGAAAGAGGGAACTTCTAAAAGGTGTTTAACTGAAACAGATTCAGAATGGGTCTCCAGATGCCTTCTTTTCTGGGGACCAAAACCATTCTGGAGTAAAACCCCTCCCCTCTTTGAGGAGTTGAAATGTCCTGAATTGTTCCCTGAGACAACAGATCCTGAAGCACCTCTGGAAAAAAAGGACAACTGTTCCTGAGGAGGCTGAAGAACGCCCAAAACAGGGGGAATGGATTTCGAAACCATAAAATACCCTCAGTGGATTATGCAAAAAAACACAGGAATCCTGAGTGATTTGAAACCAAATAAGAAGGGACAGGGAATGATGAAGAGAGAGGAATGTGCCTGAACAGAGGAGCAAGGATGGTCAGACAGCACCTGGTTTGTAAGGAAAAGGAGTAGACTTAGCAGGAGGATCCCTTCTACTATCCTTTTTAACTTTGGGGAAGGGGCATGACTGTCTGCAGACAAAGGCAGGTTTATTAAGATAATTCCTTTGAAATTTAGGACCAGGTGAAACAAAAATATATGTTTTAACTCTGGTAAAGGTTTACTCATTGCCAGAAGAGACTTAAACAACTCAGCAGAAGCAGCACCAAAAAGATGTTCATTACCTCGGACGGCACAGTGGTTAGCACTGTTGCCACACAGCAAGTGGTTCTCCTGTGCGATTCTTGGCTGGGTACCTTCTGTGTGGAGTCTGCATGTCCTCCCTGCATTTGTGCAGGTTTCCTCCAGGTGCTCCAGTTTCGTCCCACGTTACAAAGACATGCGTCTGAAGCGTTTCTCGCCGGGCCTCCGCTGAAAATTGGCTTATTCCAAGTCGGACTTTCCTGGTTAACAAATAAATAAATAAATAAATAATAATTAAATCTAGAGGAGAATCCATCAACTCAGCCTTAATATCACCAGGCAAAGTTTGCAGGCGAAGCCAGGAATACCTCAACACAGAGCCAAAAGCAGCAGCAGCTCTGGAGGAGGAATCAGTTGCATCATAGCTGCATTTAATAGGATGGCGAGCAACCTAAGAAGTCCCTAGTAGAGAAAGGGCAAAAGCCTTCCCCCTCAAAGTCAGAAAGATCTGAAATAACCTGACAGGCCTGAGATACAAAAGGTAAAACATACTGGTCATACAGGTCTGGTAGTTTGCAGCTCTAAAGGCCAAGGTAGCAGAAGTGTGCACTTGCTTACCTAGTCTCTCCATAGTTCTGCTGCCCTTGTCAGAGGGAAGCAACTTTGTGGAAGGTAAAAGTTTAAATGGCTTATCTAAAGCAAGACACACCATAGAAGGGTCAGCAGATGGGTACCTATAAAGGAATCTGCAATCCTTATAAAACCTGTCAGGTTTTTTAGGAGCAGTGAGCAAGGAGTTGGGTCCCTGGGAAGCTGTACAAAAAGCATCCAACAAAGAGAAAAACAGGACGGACAACAGACGACCTAGGAGACTCCATTTGAAAAAGTTCATGGTACCTCTTATGAACATCAGACACCTGAGCACAATCCCAATTAAACTCCATCATTCAGGAAACTGTGTCACCAAAGGAAATCTCCTCAAAAGGAGAGTCAGGGCTAATAGTTTCCTCCTCCTCAGAGCCATAGTCCAATGCAGAGGGAATCTGTGAAGAATAAATCAAGTATTCTTCATCAGAGTCCACATCTTCATCCAAAGAAATCTGCTTCCTACGCCTCTTAAGAGGAATAGAAGACCAAGGGGGGGGGTGCACAGCAACAGAAACTCCCTGAAGAGGTTTCAAAGCCATAAGGGCATTACACAGACCTTGAGTGAATTTTTGCCATTCACTCTCAGAATCTTTGGGAGCAGGAGAAAGATGCTTAGTTTGCCATTTCTTTTTCAAGGGGATGCCAGCCCTAAAGATCTTAGGCGGCTCTGACCCATGACTGCACTCTATTAGCATAGTAGGTATCTCTTACCAACATTTGAGGAACATCCCCAGAAGAAAAAACACAACGGGGCACTTATCTGAAAAGAGGCCTGGTAACCAGCACACAAACGAGCACTCAGACTGACGATTAAAGATGGTGTTTAGACTGAAGTTCTGAGGATGGCAAGTCCATATATATCACCTTTATGCCCTAAGCCATGTGGCACACGCGTACCTATTACAACCTAAAGGCGTTGGTATACTGGCCAGATGTCGGGCTACCCTTGGCAGGGGATCCCTACTGTAAAGAATACTGCAACAGTGATATGGAAGGACATCTGCTTATACTTACAAAGGTCAAATTTAGCTAACAAAAGTGCTTCCTATACATTGTCTGAATTCTGAAAAAAAACTTTCAAGCTATAGAAAGCTGTTCAAATTTACAAAAATTAAGTCTGGAATGTTTTGAAATACTGATTGTAAAGACTTTGAATATACTGTTGCTACACAGAACATTTTTTTTCTGAACAACTTTGCCTGTAGTTTAAAGAGCATTTACTGTTCAAAAGATACTTACAATTGTGTAGCTTCTACTTTTTAAATTAAATAAAGAACCATGAACAAGACCAACGTTCTCTTACACTTCTTTTAATAAAACAGAACACAGAATGCACCAACTTCTTCCTCTTATTTTCTGCAGTGGTTTACAATAAAACAGAACACAGAATGCACCAACTTCTTCCTCTTATTTTCTGCAGTGGTTTACAATACTTCTAAATTAATTTAAAAAAAAAAAAACACATACATACATAAATATATATATATATATATATATATATATATATATATATATATATGGGTTCACTTCAATTCACTGAACTTTCAATTCACTGACTTTCATTTCACTGACACCATTTCACTGAAATTCATTTCACTGAAACTTCATTTCACTGAAAGGTCATTTCACTGACAAGTATTATTACAAAGTAAATGGAATATGCCCCCTTCCCCACTGTAGTGCAACCCTGGAGTTAGAATATATAGTTAGGGGGGTGTGGCGGGCAGAGCCCCCCACATCAGGGGGTGTGGGAGGCACAGCCCCCCACTTTTCTTTTACTAAGCAATATTATATCAAAACGTAAGAATATCATATGAAATGAAGTGGGGGGCTCTGCCCACCACACCCCCCTAACTATATATTCTAACTCCAGGGTCGCACTACAGTGGGGAAGGGGGAATATTCCATTTTATTGCTAATAATAGTTGTCAGTGAAATGAAGTTTCAGTGAAATGAATTTCAGTGAAATGGTGTCAGTGAAATGAAAGTCAGTGAATTGAAAGTTCAGTGAATTGAAGTGAACCCATATATATATATATATATATATATATATATATATATATATATATATAAAACATACATAACACACAAACACACAAATATGAATACATACATAAATATATAGAATTCCAAGATATATGTAGGTGGCTAAAGATGTAATTTTCCAAAGACGGCTACTGTAAAGGACTTAACCAACATACATGATCGATAATGGTAACATAAATAGCCCTAGTACAAAATGCCCCTTGTGTACTTGGATAGGTGATACCTTTCTGTCCTCACCCATATCCTCCATCTGTAATCCCCCCACCATATACTGAGTGGTACTGGCTAAGTGAAGCAGCAGATATTTATTCCAATCATAATAGGCCCACTAAAGCTGAGCCTGCCACTGCAAACCTAGGCCACTCTAGTGTCAAACTACTCCTTCCCTCTGCACTATCACAAAAAATAAACTCCTATTTTTAATGCAGAGTATCCCAAAGCAAAGATGACTATGTTGTGGTAGTACAAGACAACAACAACGTTCATACTGACATACATAAATCCTTAAAAAAAGAATAAAACTTGGTCAACTCAACCGAAAAATGCTTCAAAATTATTAAGCATAAGTTCTGATTAACTGAGAATTTACTGTACCACACTCGCAGCACAGGCAGCAAGTCTCCTAAAGGAAGAAGATAATGCAGTCTGTGATCCACCTGGAACGGGTCTAACTGACAAATGTCAGCTATTCTATTCCCCTGTAAATACTGAATCATGTCTATATCAAAGCTATCACATCCAGTTTCATAATCAATGTGTCATCAGTGTGGGTGAAACAGGAATGGGAGAATGCTTTACATCTGGTTTCTTATTGTATGGTGACGCATATAAAATGAAGTTCAAAGAATGCTTTTGGGTCCGACAGTATATAATCAGTAGCTTGTGAGATGAAGCTCATTTCTTAGTTGCAAAATATCCTTAACTACTCGACAGTGGATTCAACAAAGTGAAGGTCAGAGTTTGTTACCTACATCATGAGTTAAAGGCATTTTCTACAACCTACTTATCTGACTGCGAGATCTGCAACACCTGCTGCTGCTACACTGAATAAGGCCACTCTACTTAGGGATCACATTAGGACCATTAATGTTTACAAAATCTGATAAAATAGCAATTGAAAAAAAAAATGACAATCATAATAGTGAATTAGACAGCAAAGCAAGTAAATTTTAAAGTACAAAGTTCAAAGAGGTTTTCACCTCTGACTTCATGCATAAGGTAAAATTATATCTGTGTCACCTTGACGATATATTGATTTTTGGAGGGGGACAGAGGAAGAAATCCAGGAATTTATTTCTTATTTGGGCACTACTGCATCCTTTTTAAAATTTACCCACAAGATACATGGTAAAAGCTGTGACTTTCTTGACATATTATTGTACAAAGAAAAGGATGAAGCTACTTTAAAGTCTAGTATATATCGAAAAAAGGCATATTCTAATTCCTTTTTGCATTTTCAGAGTTGTCATCCTTTTTTTCAAAAAAAGAACATTATGAAGTCAGGCTGTCCAGACTCATTAGAGATGACAAACGTCTAGAAATTGAACTATCAAAATTGGTAGACATGTTTATTGAGAGAAGTTACCCTTATGACATTTTGATGAACATACGATCTGAGATAGAGGTGAAAAGACGCACAGTCTTTAAACCAATACTTAAAGGAGGTTTGGTTAAAGATGTTAGTGAAAACACTACCAACATCGATAAAATAAATGACGATTTTGAAGGTAACAACATGAGATGGGCTATGATCTTACCATACAATGAAGTTGCTGGACAAATTAAGACTATTATAATTGACACATGGCGTAATGTTTTTAACAATGATATTACAACTATAGTTGGTAAAACACCAGTTTTTACTAACAATAGAGGTAGGAACCTTAAAGAATTGATGGAGATGGAAACTAATTCAGAGATTTATAAGTACTCTAGAATGTGCAAATGTGGCTTATGTAGCACTTGCAAGTACATCAATAATGGTCCTTATGTAGTAGTTCAAAACTTAAGTAGGACCATTAGATTAAATGAATCAAGTACACACGCCCCCTGCTTAAAACCAATTGCAAATCTAAAACAATCAAACAATTAATGTGTATTTTTATAAATACAATTAAGTATAGTTAAGTAATATATACTTCTAAATGTATTTATATGTGATGTGCAATTGCAATACCAAAATGGTAATGTACATTGCCACTTGTCTGAGCTGTCCTACTTTCTATGTAGGGAAAATCATCAGGAAATTAAGACTCAGTATTTCGGAGCATGCTAGAGAAATTAGGAATAAGAAAACATCTAATGCTCTATATACACACAGTCAGACTTGTATTAATTTTTAAAAAATTATATTTTTTGTGGTGGACAGAATTCCACACAATGACAGAGGCGGTGACGTCAACACCCTACTGGAAGTTAAAGAGTGTTTGTGGCAGCTTAGATTAGATGCATCTAAGTCACCAGGAATTAATGATCATATTTCACTGTCTAGTATTTTAAAACACAGGTCTTACTGTGTTTAAAACCACAATTTGAACAGTGATTTATCAACTTACAGTAACACATATTTTATAAATAATTTTTAGTATAATATTTAGAGACAGCTCTAGTTTACTGTAATTTATTGAGATGTATGAGGTTCAGGTTGCTTGATTTTACATGGAATGTTAGTTTCTATATGCTTGTTAACGTTTTTAATATATAAAGTGATATACTTTAGATTACTGTAGAAGGCAATAAGTTTGTGTTATAAACAGTTTTTATATATATGTTATTATAGTTTTTTATTTATTCATTTATTTATTTATTCACATATAAATACATTTAGAAGTATATATTACTTAACTATACTTAATTGTATTTATAAAAATACACATTAATTGTTTGATTGTTTTAGATTTGCAATTGGTTTTAAGCAGGGGGCGTGTGTACTTGAGTTCATTTAAAAGCTGAAGTTTCAAACGGGTTTTTTTCACTCTGATGATGCCCAATTGTTATGATGGGTGAAAGTGTTTTTATCGTTTTTTTGTCTACTGTTGCTTCGAGTGTTCGGTCCAATAAAGTACTAGGTTGTCCTGGAGCTGGTTTGGTTCATTACTTACAAGTCAAGACGTTTCATTTTATTGGTGGACACACATAACACAAGCACACCAAACAAACAGCAATCCACACACACACATACACCTAAAACTCTTACACCTAACCCTACACTAAACTATACATACACCACTAACTATCCACTTACCTTAACCCAAACCCTAACCCTAAGGTCCATCACTATCGCACACAGTTACCTCACCCGCGCCCTAACCCTAATTCACCTACCCCGCCCTAACCCTCACGTCCACACAATAGCACACTTACCTGACCCGCGCCCTAACTCACCTAACCCGCCCTAACCCTCACGTCCACACAATCGCACACTTACCTGTACCCGACCAGTAACTTACCACCACAGCACTGAAAATACAGAAGCAACAGAAATGGACAACTGAATTCTTTCCCTAGGAAAAAATTTGGTTTTCTGTTTCTTCGATATTTTCAGCGTTCGCTGAAAACGGGTTGATATTAGAACAGTCGAAATTTTGAACGTTCGGTGTTCTAATATAGACCCCAGGAAAGGCATACCATAATCTGCCTTGTAAAGGGATGAAGAAAGCACTGACTGAGGTTTCCCACCAAGTAAGAAGTAAAGGGATGAAGAAAGCATCGACTGAGGTTTCCCACCAAGTAAGAAGTTCTGGAGACCGTTTTCCCTCTCTATAATCCTGAGGGTCAGAAGGAATCCAAATGGTTGATGTGGATGTACTTTTCAATGGGGGACTACAAACACCAGGACAGAAAGAGGTGAGCTGTCAACACAGCCAGTGAAGCAGTGGTCTTCAGGCCTCTGATGTGTTCAGCTACAGGAAGGAAAGCATTACCTAAAAGCTGATAGGGACTGTCCAGTACAAGGGGTGGTGGTAGCAAGGGTACAACAACAAGATAAAGTGTGTGTGTGTGTGTGTGTGTGTGTGTGTGTGTGTGTGTGTGTGTGTGTGTGTGTGTGTGTGTTAATTCTACTGACAGTCGCACATCACATAGTCCACTGCAACACCAACATCCTGACATGTGTAACCTCCACAGAGAAAACCATGGTGACATTATCTCAGAAGCCACAGATAGATCCAAGCTTGTACTCCCCACTGCATCTTCACACAGACAGCAAAGTTCAAGAAGTCCTGAGCCAGCTCCTCAAAGCAGGAATAACTTGTAAAGTACTCAAATTAATGCTAGTCTTCTGAGATAGGACATGATAACACTTCCCACCAACTCATTATTCACAATCTCTTCCAGGGACTACAGCCATAGGAATATCCACTCCAGGGACACCATCAAGCTGTCTATCAGGGGGCAAAAAGAAGCCAGTCATTCAAGATAGAGAACCACATGATGCTCCTCTTGTAAAGCTTCAGTCAACATGGCCAAAATCCTGGTGAATACATTGAGTAAAGACAAAAGGCACAAGCAGCAGCATTTTGCATAGAAAGTGGTACCCACAAAGACTGAAACAAAGGAACCTCCTATAAAATCCAGACAATGATATGCAAGAAGGATTACATTATGTCCATTTACACCACCCCAATATCCTGTGGTAGCAGGGGAATTAACTCCTAGTGAGTCACTATGCACAGCAAAACATAAGAATATACCTTTAGGAATCGCTACAAACCAAGATATGTGACAAAAGCCTTCTGCACCCTCTGGAACTAGGAGTAGAACCCAAGGCTTCTTCTGAAAAAGGGGGGAAACTCTACAGTCTCTTAGAGGAGTAGAGTCTGGATCAGTCACAAGAACTCTAAACAGACAGCCTGATCTCTAAGTAGGACACTTTCTGAGAGAAAGAACTAAGGGCTCTAAGACATGGATATCAACTAACACACCAACTCAATGGTCCCTTGAGGCAGCACATCAAGCAAACTCGGAGAACCACTGTCCCACAATGGGAAAGCCTGGACAGCAACCAGAATAGTATTTTCTGAACTGATATTCATATTTCATCTTGAAGAATCAGGCTGATGTCTCAAATATATGAATAAAGATCCTTGTCTGGCTTACCTAGTCTGGAAAGACAGATAAAGGACCTGAAAGGTGTTTGAGGGGGCATTAAGGTCCTCCACACTTGTTAATGGCTGCTTCTTTCAAGAGGTTAATCAAGTACTGTGAAAACTGGTCAAATAAGAACCCCCTTAAAATGTGCATCCAGTATGGAATGTCTGAGATTCTCCTTCAGGAAAGAAAGCCTCAAATCAAGCCACTCTGTACAGATACACACTTGAGCCTGCTGCCCTAGCCAAAGAATCATTCAAATTAAAATTACACAAAGCCCACTATGACCAACTCACCAGCGAACCAGATTGCAGGAGGACAGAAAGCTATTCCAATGACCGATCCCAAAGGAAGGGTTGGGACCTGAAAAAAAAAAATCAGAAACAGCAGAGGGCTCTCAGCCCATACACTGTATGGGAGTGAAGTCTCTTATGTAAAATGCTATAAATTCCTTGTCACATGGCAAGGTGGCAAAATGTTAAGGTCTAAGATGACATTATGTAGGAGTCTGCCTTAGAATTGCTGACCAAGACCTCCCTCCACCTCAGCTACTCAACCTTGACATCACAGAGGATATTTGTATTTTTAAGTACTTACCAGATCCATACTGTCTCACTCCACCCAGCTCACAGATGAGTTGTCAGATCCGACCAGATCTGACCTCAATGCCTTTTTCAAGAACCTGGATCCAGAGCTCTGGCTTCTCCCCTACCCACAATTCCCTCTGATCCCTAAAACACCTCAGATCAAGTTTGCCTGCTTCTACCTAGTACTACAACTCACGTACACAAAACAGACACATTAACTTATGAAGCAGGGTATGAAAGGTGAGAAACATCTCTAGGCTACCAGCAAGTCAAGGTCCTAGTCAGGTCCAATATATTGCTCAAGAGCCATAAAATAACAATTTAGGAGGGGGGCAGAGGGAGAGAGGGAATGCTGAGCTGAATGGAGCAAGACACCATGGATCTAGCATTATGGTAAGTACATTACTTTCATATCTGATGTTGTCTTTTCTGTCCGACTCAACAGATGGGACAGATTCACAAGCTACCAGAAAATCCAGGGAGGTCTTATGGAAGGATATGCCAAGTTACGCTGGAGTCAAAAGATGCAGAGGATCTGGACTGTCCATCTAGCCTGTAATGTGAAACAAAAGTACGAATGGTAGACCAAATATCTGCAGCACAAAGCTCATCTATGGGTACTCTAGCAAAGTAAACCATGGAGGTGGCCACTGCTCAAGCCTTGGGCTCATACGGCAATGGTTATTCTCATCTCCTTATAAACAAAACAGTCAGAAAGCCGCCTGGATAAATCAGTTTAGAAACTCCTTGACTGAATCTGACTTTAGAAGAGACAGAGCTAGTCCATTTTCCTAATGTCTTTGGTGCGATGCAGGTAAAAGCTCAATTGATGAAGAGCAGCCCTCAAATGTTAAATATATTCCTTTGTTTGAAACATTTGGGAAAAAACTGGTAATTAGTCATCCGATTAAAATTTGCTCCTGAGGCCACTTTTGGAAGAAAGTGTGGAGTTGGTCCATAGTGAAATCATATCCTTATGAAAATGAGATATGGAGATCTGCAGGGCAATGCTTGCAACTCTGAGATCCTCCTAGCTGAGATGATTGTTACTAGAAAACTCATTTTCCAAGACAGAAATTTTTGTTCTGCTGAGGATGTTGGTTCAAATGGAGACCTAGTTGGGCCCTGAAGCATCAAAGTAATATTCTACGGAGGAAACGGAGCTCTAATTGGAGGTATAAGAAGGAAAGTTCCCTTCAAGAATTCTTTAGAGATTTTCAACAAAGCAACATAGGTTTGGTTTTCACCCATGTGAAAGTTGGATATGGCTGCTAATTGCTCTTTGATGGAATAGAAACTAGCACCTTTCTGAAAAAAGTCTGCCAAGAAGTTGAAGACAGATGACAATGATGCTGAGAAAGAAACTAGACCTTTAGAGGAAGCCCAGACAGTAAACATCTTCAGTTTGCTAACATAAACCTTTTTACTGCTAGACTTCTGTGAAGAAGACAAAATGTGCACAACTGGACAGAAAAGACCAGTGTCTCTGGCCATCACTGTAACTAAAGAAACCATGCAGTCAAGTTTGGGGTCTTCATGTCTCGGTAACGATGACTGGATGGATATAGTACATTATCTGGACATGGATCCAGCATCCAGAGAGGGCGTTTCAGACGAGGCCAGATAAAGTAGAACCATATCTATATGGCCCAAAAGGGTGTAATGAGACCTAGGTGTGTTGAGTGGCAGACCAGCTGCTTGAAACATGCTAAGGATAAACTGCAAGGCCCTCTGACACCGTTTTACTTAGACTGCCTTAAACAGGCAGTTATTCCAGTAAGGGTAGATGTGTATGCTTCTGGTCCTGTGAAAGGCAATTACTGAATCCATGGATTTTGTGAACACCCTGAGTCAGTAGACAAGCCAACAGGTAAGAAATTGAAAGCACATAACATGGTTGTATAAGTAAACTTACCATAAGAGTAAGTGCTTGAATGATCACTGCTGCAGTAGTCTTAGCTATACAGTTTATATCCTGCATAGGATATAACAACCAGCCAGCTTCCAAAGCTTCAGGGCACATTCAACATGCCCAGTCAGTCAGCTAGGGCAGTGCTGACTAGAAAACCAGGTTAAGGTGCCAACCCTTTCAGAGCTTTCAAGCCAACAGGTTGATCCCTGAAAGAATATTAGAAATAACAAAAATATACATATCCAAAACCAGCACACTAAAAAGCAAGGGGAAGGAGGGAAGGGTTACTGCAGCAGTGATCATTTGAACATCTACTGTTATGGTACGTTTATTTACACAACTGTACTATTGTTCATCATACTGATCACTGCTACAGTAGCCTTAGCTATAAAGGTATACAACTCTAGCTTACTACATTTAGCAGGTAAACGAAGAGTCCAGGAGACCCTGGAGAATGGTCCTAGCAAAAACCTGATCTAGACCTCCAGAAGGAATCAAGCTTACATTACTTTGCAGAGGACCAAGCTGTACCTTCAACACTTTCCAAAGTCATAGAAGAAGCCAAGGCCCTGGAAGAGTGGCACTGGAGTTGTCTGTGAAGGTATGGAGTACTCTTTCTCCAGCATTTTTAGGTTCAGGAAAGAAAATAGGGAGATGAATAGTTTGGCTTAAGGTAAACTCAGACACCACTTTAGGCATAAAAGGATCAGTTCTCAAAGAAACTCCGTCTCTGTGGAAAATGAGGTAGGGTTGACTTACCATATGAGCTTGCAACTCAGATCTTGCAGAGGTCAGAGCAATCAGTAAAAATGTTTCCATGTCAAGAACCTCAAGTTTGCCAGTTTAGCTGGTTCAAATGGAGCAAGTGTTAGTTTCTCAAACATAAAATTAAAATCCCAAGGAGGGGCAACCAGTTTTCTTAGAGACCTCTTATGCAAAACCCCTTTCAAAAACATTTTGACCTGAGAATGCATTGAAAGAGGATGATCAATGGGCAGAAATGACTGATAAATTAACCCTGATGGAGGAGTAAGAAAGACCATAGCACAGTAATTCATAATATTGTAAAATCAGAGAACAAGTAGCTCTGAATGGGTGGTGATTATGTGGGGTGGCACTAACTAGAAAACTTTTTCCATTTATTAACATATGATTTTCTAGTAGCAGGCTTTCTTGCCCACATTAGCACCTGCTGCACGTCCTTAGTAGACAGGTACTTAAAGGAAATTAAGACCCTATCATCCAGGCAGTCGAGTGAAGTTGATTGGGGTCAGGGAGTATCTGTTCTTACCCTTAGCCATTTCCAAAAGAAGGGAGAAACCACACAGTTCCCAAGGTCAGAAGACAATCACCACAATGATCTAGGGCAATTCCTTCTGAATCCTCAGAAGTACCCTGGTTATCAGCGAAAAGGGTGGAAAAGCATACAGTAATATTTATGTCCAAGGAAAAGAAAAAGGTCGACTTTCCTTGCATGGAGTCCTGCAGCAAAGTCTTGCCAGATGATTGTTCAGGGAGGAGGCAAACAGATCTACTTGAGGAACTCCCCCAAAGATGGGCCAAACAGTAGGCCCCCGATCTAGTTTCCATTTGTGCGGTTCTGCCTTTATCCTGCTCAGATTGTCTGCTACACAGAATGTAGGATGCCTGTAAAGTAAGACTATGCTGTGAAGTTATATCCCATGCTAATATGACTAATCTGCAATGGTGGTATGACCTGGTTCACCCTTACTTGCTGATGTACCACGTGACTGTGGCATTGTCTAACAACTTGAAGAGGTCCTGAAGACCAAAGATGATTCAAACTGTTGAATACCTTGATCAGGGGAGCATCTCTTTTATATTTATTAATTTGCATCTCTTCTTGGTGCCCCACACAACTTTCACTTTTATTCCTCCTGAAACTGCTCTCTAAGCAAAGTCCGAGGCATCTGTTTTGAATGAGGCCTTTGGAACAAGGAGGGAGAAGGGGAGACCCAGATTTATTATATTTGCTGTCTCCACCCAGTGGTTTCTCTTCTGACAAACCCCAGCACTGCGATTTGAAGAGAGAAAAGATGTTGGCGCTGGGACCATTGAGACTTCAAATACCAGTGTGTGTTTTTCATGTGGATTCTTGCTAGGGGTATCTTAAATGACATGAGACCCAAAATAGTACAGTTGTGTACACTTACCATAAATGTAGATGTTCGAGTGTATTCACTGTTGCAGTCCTGACTTGTGAGATTTCCTGCTGTGGAAGCCCTTGGCCAGCCCGACTACCAAAGTAAAAATCTTCTTCCTCCTAAGGCTGGCGGACGTCCTATCCAACAATAGTCCGCTTGGGTATAAATGGTTAGTGAATAAGATAGAAGCAGACTACTACTGTAGGCGAAGGGACCAAAGCTGAGTGAGGTTGGAAAAAAGATTATGGAGAAGAGAGAGAGGCTCAAAATGGCAAATAGACTTAGACTTGGTGGTGTGGTGGAGTGGAGGTATCTGTATGCACATATGACCATGATCACCTGGTAAAAAATGTCTTTGACTTTTTCAAGAGGCAGGAAGAGAAGCAAAGATAGCAGCAAAGATAGCAGTGGCCTGAGACCTGCTCTCAGGAGGCTTTAGCTGCAGGCTACCAAAAGGAAATATAGTTCTTGGAGCAGCTCGCATCCAAGAAGAAGGATTCTCTTCTTCCCTGGTTCTGAGGATTGGGGAAGAAGCTGTAAAGTGGCAAGTGTATGGCTTGATTCAAGGATGTGACCTTGGCATAAGGGGATAAGGATGGAGTGATACTCTGTCTGGGTGGAATATGATAAATGGTTCCACCGCCATGACAACTTGCAGCTCAGAGACCCTCCCAGCTGAGGTGATAGTAAAAGGGCAGGCTTCCAAGTTAACAATTTTAATTCAGCAGAAGCTGCTGCTTCAAATGGGGGTGAGTGTCATTTTCTCCATACAAAACTGAGTTCCCATGGAGGCATGCACTATCTCCTGGGAGGTCTGATGTGAATCACTCCCCTAAGGAACTGTTTCAGGACGGGGTGGAAAAAGATAGGAGGAGGAATAGGGATGTGGGCTGAAATGGCAGAGGCATGAATTTTGATAGAAGAAAAGGATAGGCCTCTGTCAACCAGGATAGCCAGGTAATCTAAAATGGCAGAAATATTGGCAGAGTTAGGATTCAGGTCAGAATGGTGAAACCTTTCCACTTGGATGAGTATGATTTCTTAGTACTAGGCCTTCTAGCCTTCTTGCGAATGTCTTGAACTTGTTTGCTTAGGGTATGCTCAGAGGAGGATGTTGGGGGATTATCCAGATGAAGAGTGAGAGTTTGCAAGTTGGGATGCACAAACCTTCCCTTGTCCTGAGTCAGGAGGTCTATTCTCTAAGGTAACTGCCATGGATTTTCATTGGTTAAACTTAGTAACAGAGGATACCAGTGCTGCCTGGGCCAGTCTGGGGCTATCAGAATTACTCTTGGGCCTTTTTCCCTGATTTTTAGGAGAGCCGAGGAAGAGGAGGTGGGGGGGAGACACACAAAGGAAAGGTGGCTCAAAAGGAAGGAGAAAGCACATGTCCTCCAGGCTGTGGGTAGTTTGCTCCTGGGACAGAATCTTTTTAATTTGAGCATTTTCTTTGGTTGCAAAAGGTCTACCTGTGGAGATCCCCATTTCTGGACTATGCTGAGAAATGTTTCCTGATGCACATGCCACTCATGCGGATCCATCAATTTCCTGCTGAGGTGATCTGCTAGTGTGTTTTGAGCACCAGGAAAGTATTGTGCAATGAAGAGCAACCCCAGAGAGTGAGCCATCTCCCATACCTGCATAGCTAGTTGACAAAGAGAGTAAGAGTTACTGCCTCCTTGTTTATGTACCACGACTGTGGTATTTTCTATTTTGACTAGCAAGACCCCTGGTTTCCATTTTTCTCTGAAAGCTACTAGGCCATTCTGAACTGCCATCAGTGCTTTCCAATTTATGTGCTTGTTTCTGAACTGAACTTCCCATCTGCCTTGGGATTGTAGGTTTTGGAAATGACCCACCCAACCCATCTCTGAAGCATCTGTGGTTAATGTTTGGCCCTGAGGAGTGAACCTGAAGGGTAGACCCAGGTTCTGGACACATGCCCATGTTCACCATGCAAACTACTTCTTCAGGCAAGGGATCAGCTGAATTTCTGTCTCCAGGGACTGTTGGCGCTGGCACCACAGATTCATAAGGTACCAACAGAGCTTTCTCATGTGTAGCCTGACCACAGGGATCATGAGAATACAAGATGCCATGTATCCCAATTTTCTAAGGAATTCCCTGGCTGAGAGGCATTCTCTCTGCATAATGCTTTGGAAGGATTCAGTCAGGAAGACCTTTGAAGGCCAGGTCCTTGAGGTTCATAGGTAGGTACTAGGCTATTGGCCCTAGGGCCTATACAAGCCTAACCAAAAAGGTACCCTGGCTTTTGCCACCCAAGAAAATTATTTTCCTGTGCCCCTGTCAAGCAGAACCACCGAAGTGATCCCTGGGGTGAATTTCCTGTTACCCATCCAATCATCAAGATTTTTCTTGAAGAGTGCTAATGAGGAGCTCTGTTTGACATAGATAGGTAGTCTGTTCCAGAGTATGGGAAGTCTCTGGGACAGGAATCTATCCCTCCAGCATGTTCTGTTTATTGTGGGGACAAGGTTTAGGTCACTAGAGCATGTAGCTCGGAGGGATTGGGATTTCTTTAAGTGGAGCATGTCCAACAGCTCTGGGTTTGACATTGCTTTGTATGTTAGGCAGAGATTGTCTCTGAGTAGGCGATATGACGGAGTAAAGCTGGAGTTTTTGAGATGGTCTGCATAAGGCATCTGTTGGAGGCCAGTAATCCTCTTTGTGAGGTATTTTTGCGGCCTTTCCAGTTGTTGTAGATGTCTTGTGAGGTACATACCAAAAGGGGTGTTGTACTCTATATTGGGTCTGATGAGTGATGAGTAGACAGGAACAATGACTTCTTTTTTTCTGGATGAGAAACCTTTTGTGGTGGTGTGCCACATAAAAAGGATTTCCTGACCACTGTGGCGATGTGATTATCAAAGGAGAGACTACTGTCCACCTGTGTCCCAAGATCTCTTATCACACTTTTGGTGTTAAGAAGACTACCGCCTAGGAGGAGCTTTGACAGACTCATAACTTGAAGGAGGCAGTCATCTAGATATGGGTAAATTTGGATCCTCCTTGTTCTGCAGAAGGCGATCACCAGGACTAAACACTTTGTGAAGACACTGGGAGCAGTAGACCAGCCAAAGGGAAGTGGACAGAATTGAAAGTGACTGGTACCTGCTCTGAAACGTACAAACCTTCTGCAAGATTCCTCTACAGGAATGTGCAAGTAAGCATCTTTTAGGTCCAGGGTGACCATTAAGACCTGAGGGGCTACCATGGGAAGAAGTTTTTGAAGAGTCAGCATTTTGATCCCAGCAGGGACTGATTGAGCATGGACAGGTCTAGAATAGCAACAGCCTTCCTTTCTGGGAACCAGGAATAGTATGGAATAGACCCCTTCCTATTTGGTGTTGTAGTACCGGTTCCACTGAGCCCTGTGCACACAAGTTGTGAATTTGAGAAAGAGCCTCTATGATTTGATTTTGTGGAATATCCAGGTAACCCGATTATCTTAATGGCTCTTTGAAAGTCAGCCTGTAACCATTTGAGATAACATTCAGAACTCACTCGTCTAAAGTAATGAAGGACCAATTTTCTTTGAACCAGGAAAGCCTTCCTCCTATCTTTTCTGGAGAGGGTGGGAGCACAGGAAGAGGAAAGAAGATTCATTGCTGCTCTCTGCCAAGTGACATGAGGCCTAGATCTCCCCTGCCTGGGTGCTTCTCAGGACCACTGCCTGGACCTTTGTAACTGATGCTGCCTTTGAGGCCTTTCCCTCCAGGGTTTCCTTTGCCTGTGTTTTGATTGTCAGGGAAAGGACCAGTGTTTAGTGGAAAACTTCCTCCTAAATCTAGGAGGCTGAACCTGGAGGAAGCCCTTGACAATCTGCATAGATTTTGCTTCATCTTCCATCTTTTTGAGCACAGCCTCAGCTTTTGGCCCAAAGAGGAAGCCCTTACCCATGGGGTGCATCCCAGAAGGTTAAATTTGGCATAGTCTGGCAGGGTCTGTACCCCAAGCCAAGCATGTCTGCTAATGACAGAACCAGATACTGCAGCTTGGCTAAAGGCCTCCATAGCACAACCAAGTGAAGCAAGCAAAGTACAAAAACCACCATAAAAAGCAGGACCAACACGAACAGATGCACAGAAGGAATTTATTCTGGTACCTCGGCTTCCACAGCCTTCAAAGGAATAATCATTCACTACTAACTGCATCATTTTATATGTATTTACATAATTGATTAATTATTTAATTATACTAGTTGATAGAAAACACAATAAGATGAAATGAAATAAAAAAAACATATATAAGGGAAAGTTACAAACCAAAGCAAATACACACACATTTTCTAAAGTGCTTTTAAGGAAAACAACTCAAACATATCACTAGATATAAATACAAAATTTTAAATAGTTAAATTATTTTCAAGATTCAAACCTTTTGGTTTTAAAGTGCCAAAGTTAAGGATAAACATACTTTCCAACTTTAGTAATTTATATAGGAAATTCCCATTAGTATAACTATCAGGTCTAGCCAGGGCACAAAAGAAGAATGAGTCCAGCTTACCATTATGTAACATATGAAAATGTTCGGAAACAGGACTTTCCATTCTCCTATTTCTGATGTCACCCATATGTTCCATGATTCTTAGCTTTAGTTGGCGTTTAGTTTGTCCTATATAATATTTTGGTGGATTACATCCACAACCTATAATATAAACCACTCCACAAGATCTACAATTAAAAGTATCCAGAGCTTGATATTTAATACCATTAATATGATTTCCTGTTCCTGACATTTTGACAAATTCTACATTTTCCACACTTAGACATACCCTTTACTCCCGAAATAACATTATCCCTATTTAGTCTAATCTCAGATTTAAACTTTAATTTCTCTTTCAGATTTGCATACTTTAAAACCAAAAGGTTTGAATCTTGAAAATAATTTAACTATTTAAAATTTTGTATTTATATCTAGTGATATGTTTGAGTTGTTTTCCTTAAAAGCACTTTAGAAAATGTGTGTGTATTTGCTTTGGTTTGTAACTTTCCCTTATATATGTTTTTTTTTTATTTCATTTCATCTTATTGTGTTTTCTATCAACTAGTATAATTAAATAATTAAATAATTAATCAATTATGTAAATACATATAAAATGATGCAGTTAGTAGTGAATGATTATTCCTTTGAAGGCTGTGGAAGCCGAGGTACCAGAATAAATTCCTTCTGTGCATCTGTTCGTGTTGGTCCTGCTTTTTATGGTGTTTTTGTAAAGGCCTCCATAGAATCATAGCTGCAGTGTAATGAGTGTCTAACCACCTGGGAGCCAAAATGGCAAAGGTCTAACAATTTCTTGGAAACGTTCTTGTCCTCCAAGGAGGATATATTTTGCTTCATTTGATCTAAACTAGTTTGTCGGTATTTAATCATACAAAACTGGCAGTCAAGGGCCCTCAAAGATAAGGTAGCAGAAGTGTAAATTTTTTTTTTTTTTTTTTTTTTAACCAAACCTATCAAGGGCCCTGCTTTCTTTGTCAGCAGGTAAAGGGTTTTCTGAAGAGCTGGCTCTTGCTCCCTTGGGTTCTGGAGTGACAACCTCTGGATCAGCAGAGGGATTTTTGAAGATATATTTATGCAAGTCCAGCACCCTATAAAACCTGAATGGTTTTCGGGGGGTTGGAGTTAGGGAATCTGGATTCAGGGAAGAATCCATAAAAACATCCTGTATCACCTCCAACATTGAACGAATAGTCAAAGGTTTCTGTTCTGCAGACGCCTGAAGGTTTTGGGCCAAAAGTGACTGGTATTTGGAACTGTTCATAATTCCCTCCACTTTGAATAAAGCCTCAGTTCCAGCTAAAAAAGCAACCACAAACCATGATACTGCCACCACCATACTTCACCGTGGGGATGGTATTATTTTGGTGATGCAATGTGTTGTTTTTGCGCCAAATGTACTATTTGGAATTGTAGCCAAAAAGTTCAACCTTGATCTGATCAGACCACAACACATTTTCCCACATGCATTTGGGAGACTTTATGTATTGTTCTGCAAAATTTAGCTGGGCCTGGACATTTTTCTGTGTAAGAAAAGGATTCTGTCCTGCAACTCTACCCCACAACCAGACACATGGAGAATACAGGAGATTGTTGTCACGTAGTACACAACCAGTACTTGCCAAAAATTCCTGCAGCTCCTTTAGTGTTACTGTAGGTCTCTTGGCAGCCTCCCTGACCAGTTTTTGTCTTGCCTTTTCATCAATTTTGGAGGGACGCCCAGTTCTTTGCAACGTCACCGTCGTCCCATATGTTTTTCACTTTCTGATGACCGTCTTCACTGTGTTCCATGGTACATCCACTGGGGTGGAAATTTTTTTGTGCCCTTCTCCTGACTGATATCTTTCAACAATGAGATCCCTTTGATGCTTTGCAAGCTCTCTGCGAACCATGGCTTTTGCTGTAGCAGGTAACTGAGTAAATGTCAGGAAAATCCTACTAGAACAGCTGAACTTTATTTGGGGTTAATCAGTCTCTTTAATTGATGGCAGATACGTACCCAAGAAGACTGAATGCTGTAATTAAATCAAAAGGTGCTTCAACAAAGTATTAGTTTAAGGGTGTGCACACTTATGCAACCAGTTTATTGTACGTTTTTTATTTTTTTATATTTTTTCCTCTAACAGATTTGTTTGTTTTTCAATTGAATTGCACAGGTTACAGGTCACATTAAAGGTGGGAAAAGTTTTGAAATGATTTATTGTGGTCTGATTTTTTTATAACAAAAAATATGGAATTTTAACAGGGGTGTGTACACTTTTTATATCCACTGTATATCTGCCTGGACACAAGCAAAGAGAGAGACGAAATATATCAAGCATCATTTGTCTAACACTTCAATCACTGTCCTCCCCTGCCTTAGTCCTCAGTCTTTTCAAGAAAGATTCCTGGAATTTAAGCATCTGTGCAGGAGAGTTCAGGGTCCTGAAGGTAGCCAATGTGTAGGTTTTCTTCTCAAAGCACTGAGAATACTATTCTCCCTATCATGGGGAATGGTGTTCCATCATATACGGTCCCTTACTGGAATGCTGGGACAACATAGCTGGATCAGCCAGTGTTCTTGTAAAGGAACCTTTGGGGAACCTGAACCCTACAGAAATGGTCACGTTTCCCTGACACAGGGAGATGGAAGACTGGCTCCATTAAAGCAATGATGCATGGAAATTCCAAGATGTCTATGACTGCAGCAACAGCAACTGGATTTGGTTCTGGCAAGCCCCATGAATCTTTTAAACCTCAGCTGAACCTCAAAGCACTTCTAGATATCCCACTGAAATTCTTCCTTCATCCTAAGCAGGATGTGTCCAAACAAGAAATCTTTTGGTTGAAAAGCTCAGGATACGGTGCCCCAGTGCCGGATGCATTAAACTCATCCACTGCTTGGTCAGGGGTGTCCTCTTTGAAGGCATGATAAAACCTTTTTTTCTTACTGGGAACCCCTGTCAATTTGTGAGATTTCCACAGCTAGCTGCAAGAATTTAAGAAAGCTCATGAAGTCCTGAACCAGGTGGAATAAGTCCTATGATAAGACCTGGGTACAGAGATGGGCAGAAGATCCTCATGTCATAGGCCAAGGAAAGCTACTGCATGCTGGCTGCTTTAGTGTCTTGGGCTTCAGTTTCTTATGGGGGATCTGCCTTGGATACCTCAAGTATGTGGGCAGATGCTACAGGCCTCCTCAATCTCTGGAAAGTACAGTTGTGTACACTTACCATAAATGTAGAATTTCGAGTGTATTCACTGTTGCAGTCATTGCATTTGAGTAATCTGCTGGCAGGTTGCCCTCAGTCGGCCTGATTAACAAAGTCTTGGGTCCTGCGTCGGTTGCTGTCCCTTCTTCCATGACATCAGGGGTACAAAACATGCAGCCGACACCATTACATCAGTTTTTCTTGTCTCAGATGTTAGGTGCCCCCCAAATGGGGAGCAAAATACACACACACATATATATAGATATATATATATATATATATATATATATATATATATATATATATACACACACACACAAAAATATACCTCCAAACAAAAGCAAATACATCAAAAAGGCTTTTAAGCATAGTAAAATAAAGAAGAGGTATAGTAAAAGGAAAACAGGGGGCTGGAGGGAGGGTAACTAGGACTGCAACAGTGAATACACTTGAACATCTACATTTATGGTAAGTATACACAACTGTACTATAGTCATCGTGTTTCACTGTTGCAATCATTACATTTGGGTAGATTCCCAAAGCTAGGGTTGGGAGGATGGATTTATACAGCATTAGGAACAGCTATAAGGCCCTGCAAAACAGCAGTGGCATAGCCAGCTCTGGATTTAGAGAAAATTGGTAAGTGATAATGCTTGGTGAAAGTATGAACTGAACTCCAGGTAGCAGCTTCTAGAATATCCCTTGTAGGAACACCTCTGAGAAAGGCTGCTGAAGTAGCAGCCCTGGTGGAATGAGATCTGATCCCCTGGGGGATAGGTTTTCCATGGTGCTTATAACAGAAATGAATACAATGGCTTATCCACTTAGAAATAGTTTGCTTTGAAATAGCCTTCCCCTCTGCCCATGCAGCAAATGCTACCAGCAGTTGTTCAGATTTTCTTTGAGATTTAGTCCTGTCCAAGTAGAATCTGAGTTGTCTGTGTACATCCAATGAATGCAGAATCCGCTCTCCCTTGTTCTGTGGATTGGGAAAGAAAGTTGGCAAATGAATGGACTGATTAAGAGCCACACTGGATACCACCTTGGGCATGAATGATGGACTGGTCCTGAGTGACACCCTGTCTGCATGAAAGATGAAGAAAGGCTCCACTGCCATAAGGGCCTGTAATTCAGGCATCCTTCTAGTTGAAGTGATTGCCAAAAGGAAGGCTGTTTTCCAGGAAAGAAATTTTAAGTCTGCGGTTGCAGCTGGCTCGAAAGGAAGTAGAGTGAGTTTCTCCAATACAAAGTTAAGGTCCCAGGCAGGGGTTGGAGCTCTCCTGGGTGGTCTCATGTTTTTGGCCCCTCAGAGACACTGCTTTAAAAGAGGATGAGAGAAGGGGGGGGGGTTGAGTTGTAATGAGCTGAAATGGCTGAGGCATGGATTTTTATAGACAAAAAAGACAGGCCCTTGTGAAGCATCTCAGTTAAGTATTGCAAAGTTTGAGGTAAATTGGGCAATGCTGTGCTCATCCCTTGAGACGGATTCCAGGCACAAAATCTTTTCCATTTGTCAGCATAAGATTTTCTAGTACTAGGTCTTCTCATCTCTAAAATGACATCCATCACAGGCTTGCTGAGGGATGCTACAGGGGAATTTAAATGATTAGCCAAGCTGCAAGATTCAAGTTGGGAGCTGAGGGTGCAGTATTTGGTTCTCCTGCTGAGACGGCAAGGAAGGTATCTGAGGCAGGTGCCACGGAGAAATGTGTGACACACTGCACAGGAGTGGGTACCAGTGTTGGGGAGGCCAGTCTGGAGCAATCAAAATCATTTTTGGTTTGTCCTGTTTGATTTTAGAAGAACTTTGGAGAATCAACATCATTTCTGGTTTGTCCTGTTTGACTTTTAGAAGAACTTTGGAGAGCAAAGGCAGAGGGGGAAAGGCACAGACTGATAGGTTTTTCCAGCTGAAGGACAGAGCATCCACTTTCCAGGCTTTTTTGTGATGAGTTCTTGTGCAAAATTTGTCCAACTGGTAGTTCCGGGGTGAGGCAAAGAGATCTATGTCTGGGCTCCCCCATTTGAGAGTCAACATGTTGAAAATCCATGGTTCCAGTTTCCAATTGTGAGGGTCCATGAGATTTCTGTTTAGTTCGTCTGCCAGGGCATTCTGTTTTCCTGGCAGGAATTGAGCTTGTAGTTGTACTTGGCAGCTCAAGGCCGTGTTCAACAATGCCATGGCTAGTCTGCATAGGGGGTAGGAATGTGTACCCCCCTGCTTGTTTATGTACCACATAACCATGGTGTTGTCCGTCTTTATCAGTAAATGTCCTGGATGAAGGCAGTCCTTGAAGGCTGTCAGTGCATTCTGTACAGCTAGCATTTCTTTTTGATTGATATGAAGGTGCATTAGATTTGGGCTCCATTTGCCCTGAATGCACTTCCCTGCCAGATGAGCCCTCCATGCATAGTCTGATGTGTCTGTAGTTAGGGTTTGGGCAGCAGGGGGTGGTGTGAATGGCAGTCCCTTGTTTTGGTGGCAGGCGTCTTCCCACCACAGGAACTCTAGGTGCAGGCAAGGAATGCTAGGAATCATTGTTTCCAGGCTGTGACAATGTTGACTCCATAAACTTTTTAAGTACAACTGAAGTTTCCTCATATGCAGTCTTGCATATGGAATTAGAAGAATGCAGGAGGCCACGAACCCCAAGGCTTGCAGTATTTGCTTTGCAGATAGCAGGGTTTTTGTGGCCACCTGTTTGAAGTAAGTCATCAAATTAATTTGCTTTTATGGCATAAGGAAAGCCATCTAGGCAGTTGTATTCAAGCTTGCACCCAGGAATGAAATCTTTTGAGAGGGCATCAGTTGAGATTTGTTTTCAAACGCCAGATGTTTTAAAAGAATGGCCTGGTTTTCTGCCTGAATTAAACAATTGTCCAGGTATGGATATATTTGAATATTTCTTTGCCTGCAAAATGCAATTACTGGTGCCAGGCACTTTGTGAATACCCTGGGTGCAGTAGATAAGCCAAAGGGCTGTGCAGAGAACTGATAATGCATGCAGCCTGCTTTGAAGTGTAGGAATATTCTGCAAGATTCCTCACTTGGGATATGCAGGTAAGCCTCTTTTAAGTCGAGAGTTGCCAACCAGGCATCCTTGCCTAGCATAGGAAGTAACTGGTGAAGAGTCAGCATCTTGAATTTTGGAATGTCCAGGAAGGTGTTTAGAGTAGACAGGTCCAGAATTGGATGCCATGCTTTGTCTTTTCTGGGTACCAGGAAAAGTCTGGAATAGAAACCTCGTCCCTTTTCCTCTTCTGGTACTAGATGAATAGCCCCCATGTTTAAGAGGGAAAGTACTTGTTTCTGTGCCTCTGCCCACTGATTTGGGGGCAGGTCTGGCCACCCATTTGGAGATGGCAGTGTGTGGAAATGAAATCCGTATCCCCGGGACACTATATTTAAAACCCATTTGTCCTGGGTTATAAGTTGCCAGTATCTTGAATGAAGAGCCAGTTTTCCCCCTAAAGGGGTGGCTAGGAGGTAAGTGCTTGGTAATTTCAAAGGGAAGTCATTGAGACTGTTTTCCATTGGGTGGTGCCTTGTTGTTTCCAGATTTGGAAATGAAAGCAACCCATTGCTTAGTTTTGAAAGTCCCTTGGGACTGAAACCTGGTGCTTTTGGAATGTCTGGGCTTGGCCGCAGTGGCTCTGGAGGAAGCTGGAAAGGACAAGTTCTTAGTAGCCCAATGCCTACTAAATCTAGGAGGTTGTACTTGTAAGAAATCTTTCACAGTCTGCATAGATTTAGCTTCATCTTCCATCTTTTTTAGAACTTCTTCAGCCTTATTGCCAAATAGGCAGTCCTGCTGTAAAGGAGCATCCAAAAGTTTTGCTTTAACATGATCAGGCAGAGATTGCTCCTTAAGCCAAGCATGCCTTCTAAGCACAGACCCAGTAACAGCAGCCCTGCAAGAGGCCTCTAAAGAATCAAAACTACATTGCAAAGTATGCTTGCCAACTTGTTCAGCGGAATGCAATAAATCCTGCAAGTCTTTATTCTCCACAGTCAGAAATCAACATAATTTTCTGTTTAAGCAGCCCCATGATATGCTGTTGATATTTTAGCATATGAAATTGAAAGTTTAAAGCCCTGATTGCTAAGGTTGCAGAAGTATAAACCTTTTTACCCCATCTATCCAGCGCCCTGGAGTCTCTATCAGAAGGAGTACGATTTTTAGCAGTAGAAGCCTTAATGCCCTTAGGCCCCTGAGAAATAGTTTCAGGGTCCGCAACAGGATTTTTGAAAAGGAATTTGTGGGACTCGGGAACCCTGTAGCGCCGGTCTGGTTTGCTAGGGGCTGGAGGCAAGGAATCAGGGGCCATACTGGATTCCGAAAACAAATCAACAACATCTAGTACAGGAGGTGCAGCCAAAGGCCTATGCTGAGGAAGAAGAAGGAAATCCCTAATGCTCTCTTAAGGTATGTAAAGTTTCCCCAAAGAGAAATCCACAGGCGGAGAAGCTGAGGGAATGGAATCCTCTGCATCAGAGTCCTCATAAGTAGGTATGGACAAATTCAGATCATTAGAAGAATCAGAAGAAACAGATTCCTGTTCAGAAGATTCATAGTCAAACTCAATCCTAGGCCTCTTGGAGTGGGGGGGTTGACTACCCCTGATTAGAGTAATTAAATCTTCAGCCATTTTAATCATTTGTTTTTTAGGCATAGGGCCTGAAGATGTGGCCTGGGCATCGTTTTTTTAGACACAGATCGAGATTTAGGCCTTAGCACTGAAGATGGAATCGGTTTAATATGCAAGTCTGTAGGCCTGAATACACCCTCAGAAGCCGGTGCCTGCTCAGCGGCTCCGTACCCATCCAAGGTAGAGACATCCGAGGGTTCCATATGTGAAGTATCCCGTGGCATACTGGACTCTGAATGGGTCTCAGTAGAGGCCTGCGAATCAGAGATTGCGGGTATCATGGGCTGCGAAAGCGCCTTACTGAGTACTGGCAAACTGGAGACTGGCTTAGGAGAAGCGTCATCGGCAGTTTTGGATCTCAACGGCCTGTTTCTGTCTTTGCCTTTGCATTTTTTCGGTATTCCGGTAGTCGGATGGCTAACCAACGTCATTTCTGGATAATTAAACTGAGAACTGAAATATTTTGAAGCAAAAATGTACCGACGACGGATAGTGCGCTGATTAAATAAAGCACAAAACCGACAGCAAGGTACGTCGTGGTCAGGGCGTAGGCAAGGAATACAGTACAAATGAAAATCCTTATGAGGTATTTGCTTCCCACAAGTAATACAATTATTAACTTTTACTGACATCGGTAAGGAGCAAGAAAAACTTTCCCCAATGGAGTACTTGGCTTTTAGTTGAAGACTTCGGTTCTGAAACCCTGAAAATGAAAATTTCAGGAGTCGGCTGACCAGCACTTGCGAAATGCTTCTGCTTCGGGCACCGCACGGCAAGAAAGACTGATGTAATGGCGTCGGCTGCATGTTTTATACCCCTGACGACCTGACGTCATTTTAGAAGGGACAGCAACCGAGGCAGGACCCAAGACTTTGTTAATCAGGCTGAATGAGGGCAACCTGCCAGCAGATTACCCAAATGTAATGACTGCAACAGTGAAACACAATGAACATCTTCCTCTCAGTTTAACAGTGAATAAGCATTGCTCTTGCCTTCAATGAACAAAAATCAAGCACTGGCCACAGGTGACCTTAGGCAGGTCTTCAAGCTGACTGACACTGCTATAATTTCAGTATGGAAAAAAATTTTTAAGTGTCTGGGCACATGGAAATAGAAGCTAAATAATTCTAATATTTTTTGCTTAAGATCCTAATCAGCGATCCCCATCTGCTTAGTCCTTAGATTGTCCAGAAGGGATTTCCAAAATGTAAGCATTTGTGCCTGGCAGTTCAGGGTTCTGAAGGCCAGGGAAGCAGACATGCAAGTTTTCTTCTCAAAGCATTTGGGAATCCAACTCTCCCAGTCACTGGGAATGGGTTTTCTAGAGGGAGTCATAGATGGCCCCTTGCTGAAATGCAGGAACCTTTGGGAATCATGGACTTGGCTGAAACTGGTTAGAGCAGGGAAAAGGGAACCTGACTCATAAGGAAATGGTGAAGAGATCTTCCAGGATGCCTGTAACTGTGAGCAGCAGTTGGGTTTGGCTCTGGCAGGCCTTTGAATGCTCTACATATCAGCAAAGCCTCAGAATAGTCCTTGCCATACCACTGGAATTCTTGCCTCACCCTAAAAAGGATGTCTCCAAATGAGAAATCATCTGCTGGAGAAGCACAGGATATGTTGTCCTTAGTGTGAGATTCATAAAAGGACAAAAGGGACATTTGACTCACATAGGCCATCCCAGCCAGCTCATGGTCAGGGGGTATCTCAATCTTCTTTTTCTGAAAAGGACCCCCCTGACATTTCTGGGATTTGCAGAGCTAGCTGCTTGGATTTAACAAAGCTCATGAAGTCTCAAAACATACACACACACATATATACACATATGATATAGACATACAGACATTAAAGAAAAAAAAAGTTCAAGAAGTCTTGAGCCATATGGAATAAGTCCTATGATGAGACCTTGGTACTGGGATGGGCAAGGGATCCTCTTGGCCTACGCCAAGGCAAGCTAGTGGACACTGGATGTTTTGGTGTCTGAGGCCTCAAAGTCTCATGGAGGAGCTGCTCTACAAGCCCACAGCATGTGGGCAGATGAAAAGGGCCTCCACTCAGTCTCCTGGGAACCTCCTCTCAGATTAACAGTGAATGGACATCACTCTCCCACTCACCGGGTAACACACAAGCATTCATAGCAGCTGTCCTTAGAGAGGGCTTCAAGCTGAATGATGTCACTATGGTTTCAGCCAGGTAGGACATGCTTAAAGCCAATGGGCATGGCAACCTCCAGAGGAATTGCACCAGAGGCCTTGGCTGAAACAAAACTCAAAAGACAGGGGCTGCAAATGTGGCTGTCCAGTCTTGATGATGCTAGACTTAGGGAAGCTTTCAGATCAGCTGGCTTTCCCCTTTTTTCTCCTTGTGGGGAGGCTGGAATGCTTGCACAGGGGTTGGTTCTTGGAGGCCTTGGTTGATGCCATGAAAGTACAGGGCCAGATACACACCTTCACTTGATGGATGTAGGCCCAGAACTCTTCAGAAGGTTCTCTTCTGAGTAGACCTTGTAACAATGTGGACAGTCATCCAGGTTGTACTGGGGTTTTAAGAAAAGAAAACCTCAGTACAGTTATATTCATAAGAATGCTCAGGTTCATTGCTACCAGACATTAACAAAAATTCAGTAAAATCCCTAATAAGAAAAGATTATCCTATGGGCTACTTACACAGAATCACTGGAAGCATGAATATTAAGGTGGTTGAAGCCCGTCTTATATCACCAATGTATTGACATTCAAGTGGGAAGGACACTGCTGAAACCAACAGGAGGACAAGTAAAGCTCTGGAAGTCAGGCTGACATGTAAGGCTTTTGCAGGCAGGAAGCCCAGAATCAATTTCTGCAACAGTGAATATTACAAAAAACATCACTTGGTCCGATGCATTCATCTCTGTCTGGCAAAAATACCACAGCTGCTGTTAACACAATAAAATATGATGTCTCAGCACAGAAGTAAACAGAATGACAGACAAATCCAAGAGACAACCTGATGTTAAACATGCATTCACTTGGGTTTACTCAGTAAAAAAACACCAGACAAAAACACACACACACACACACACACACACACACACACACACACACACACACACACACACAGGATACCAACACTTACTGTATTCCAGCACAAGTACATACAGAAACATATTACCCTTCAACTATAAGCAAGGGAGCAAGCCCTCCTGTGCCCCCACACACACACTCACCCTGCTACTTAAATATAT
>NC_056733.1:168329858-168347358 GCF_019279795.1 Protopterus annectens
ACACACACACACACACACACACATATGTACATACATACACACACACACACACACACACACACACACACACACAGCTGCACTTCATCTTGTATTTCCCTAAAGTCCTTTTAAGGGCTAGGTATTTGTGGTTCTCCTGTGTGCAGGTGATGTCGGTGTGGGACCGTTATAAACATCCCTTTTACATGGCAGGACTGTGCTTTTCTGTGGCCTCTTAGTGAAAAGAGAGAAAGGAAGCTTTATTCAACTTTTGTAGTTTGAAACTACTCTATGTTGACTATACTTCCCTTAAGTCGTTTATAGGGCTGGGGATTTGTTCTTCTTCTGGAGGCAGGTGCCTTATGAGTGGCAGCAATTATAAACAGCCCTATTATAGGACAGGACAGTGTTTTCCTATGAGCTCTGAATCAAGTTCTGAGTCTACAAAAGCTTTTATCTTATATATCATGCAAGTTGTTAACTGTGTCCAAGTATTTAAATACCTACAAACTCAGTCTAAAATCACGGTGTGAGACTTGAACCACATTTTGCAACCTCAAGATTCCAGTAGTTTATTTTCTATGGTTGAGCAGTTTGTTAGACAGCTTTTAGTTCAATACAAGATTAATTTTTTAAACTCGTATGTGCTGGATGACTGACTGAAAAATAATTTCCTTGTAATATGTTCCCTGTATGGTGTACATACTAAGGTCAATGAACATCCACCAACTAAGTTTTGCCAAAATTCTCAAACTACAGGAACTTAACCAGGTCACTAGCATAAAACAATCCGATAAACACCAGAACTATTCATTTAAAAATTGTATTTCTTTTAGAATGGTTTCTGACCTAGTGCCAACATGGACAGAAGACCTTAACCAACTACACCTTATGATACTAACTGTAGTAATAACACTGATTCTAAACTTATAACTATCAACCATAATACAAATGCTGATCTTACATATAGAACTGTCAGGAAATAAAGAAAAAAAATAGAAATATCAAAGAACATAACACCCATTAAAACAGCCTAAAATTGCTGTTAGAAGTACAGGAAAGATAAAAATACAGTATGCAGCAATCCTAATTCTTAAAAAAAAAATATGAAATGACAAACTGAGTAATTAATAACAGTGAATTTAAAAATAATGTCAGGATACCTAACAATCACATATCCTCAAGTTACCCAAAACTTGGCTTTATCCAGAGATAATCATTATGAATACTAAGACAACAAAAAGAGTTAGAATAGTTTGTAAGGAGGGCATACAGGATTCCAAATCACCAAAAAAAAGGAAAAATATTGAGAGAGTCTCACCATAAACTTCAGTCCATTGAGCTCTGCTTCCTTTACCCACAATCCTTCACTCCTCAGGACTACCTCAGATTGAGTTTGCCCCGTGCTACCCAAACTGACAACACTCAATATCCAGGGGGAAAACACAGGACAGAAGAAGAACCTTCCCGACTATCATCCCATGGTCAAAAGGCTCGCCATAAAGGCAGGGCTGGAGGGAGGGAAGGTTGAACCAAATGGAAAGAGACAACCCAGCTCTATGTTAAGTACATAACTTTTGTATCTGATATTATCTTTTCTACCTGGATTCAACCTGTGGGACAAAGTCCCCGCCATGTAAAATCCCTAGGGTGGGATCACAGAAGGATACTGCACAATATGACGAACCGAAAGGAAGCTCTGGACCTCGACTGAATGTCCAATTTGTAGTGGGACACAAAGATATGAGGGCCAACCCGGGTGGCAGCTGAATAAACCTCACCCAAGTAGCTCTGGAGAAACAAGTTGTAGAACCAGCTATTACTGTAGCAGAATAACTTAATACAATCTGATAGCCATTTGGAGAATGTAACTTTAGACACTGGGCCTTGGAAAAGAAAAAAAAAGTTTTCTTACCATAACGTTCCATGTGTGTTGCCATCTCGTCCTTTATTTTCACTTGTGGGTCGGATTCGATGTGTCAGATCAGTCTCGGCCATTTCTCCAGCTCGAGGTCTTCAGCAAAGCTTGTGGGCATCATTCTTTACCCATAATTCAACCCCATAATTACCCCCAATATCATTTGCCCCCAGCAGCACATGGAAGAACAACTTATATAGTATCAGCATTTATATATCTATGAGAGTGTACATCTTTACCTATACATACAACCAAGAATTAGTATCAGACTGAGAAGGTATATTCTGAGGCTATATGGTCCTGCAGACTTCCAAATGTGTTCTTCAGTCTACCAGGAGTAAAGACAGGGAACAAGGAAGGAGGGCTGTGAGGATAAAGGACGACATGGACAACACACATGGAACATTATGGTAAGAACATAACTTCTTTATGTAATGTTGTCAATCTCACCTTTATTCTCACTTGTGGGGACCGCGTCCCAAGCAATTAAATTCTCAGGTGGCTCATGGGAGAACATTCCTCAGAACCATAGAACCAAAGCAGGCTCTACTCCTAGAGACCAAATCCACTTTGTAACGAGTAAAAAAGGTATGAGGTTTTGCTCAAGTAGCCACAACACAGATATTATCCAGTGGCAATCTAGCCTGAAAAGCTGCAGAGGTGGCCACAGATCTAGTGGAATGAGCTTTAACCACCTTTGGGAGACCTCTACTGTTTTGAGCTATAAATTACAATATGCACAATGTTAGCCATCTAGATAAAGTGACTTTTGAAACTGGCTGACCTTCTCTTGCATCAGAATAAGAGACGAGAGCTGATTTGATTTTCTTATTTTCAAAGTTCTATGTAAACAGAAACGCAACTGTCTATGAACATCTAAGAGATGCAAGGAATCCTCTCCTTTATTTTGGAAGATGTGAAGGAAAACTGGAAGGTCTATAGACTGGGTTAAGGGTTTTCTCCATCACAACCTTGGGTAGAAGGGATGGGTTAGTGCGTAACAAAACCGTCTTTGTGGAAGACTAGATATGGAGGCTTTGTGGACAGGGCCTGCAACCCAGATACCCTTCTTGCTGAAGTAATAGCCACCAAAAAAAGAGTTTTCCAGGAAAGAAATTTTAAGTCACATGTAGCTGAAGGTTCAAAAAGGGGGAAAATAATTTGAGATAAGATGAAACGGAGATCCCAAGTGGGTGTTGGGATGCTTATATGGAGGTCTTAACATAACACTACCCTTCAAAAATCCTTTGCAAAGTCTGTGTGACATGATAGGACGATCATTTTCTCCTATATGGAAATTAGAAATTGCAGCTAGTTTAACTTAAACTGTAGTTGCCGCTACTCCACCATTGAAGATCTCTGATAGAAACTGTAAAATAGAGTGAACTAATGCTGTAAAAGGATCTATTCTATTACTGTTTGCCCATACAACAAACCTCCTTCATTTGCCTTGTAAAGTTTTTGAGTAGATGTTTTATGACACGCTAATATAATATTATAAGCAAGCATATACAGAAATTGATAAAATGAATAATCTCATCCATATCCAACCTAGCACTCAGTGGAGACATCCATTCTAATCCTGGTCCCTCTATCTCCAACCCCTCCCCTCATAATCAGACTACAAACCACATCTCCCAAATCATAGCCAATAAAAAGTCAACCGACCTCCTTCTGATAAGGCTAAATATTAGAAGTATATGCAACAAGGTGCATGAATTCCATGCCAAAATAGACTTCTACTCCCCTGATGTAGTGATCCTTACAGAAACATGGTTAAAACCACACATTACTAATGAGCAAATCCTCCCTGCTGGTTACAATATACTAAGAGTAGACCGACTAAACAAAAAAAGAGGTGGTATAGCTATAATATTTAAGCAGCATCTAGACATCCAGATCTTAAAGTTAGCAGCTCCCCAAATAGGTAAGGAAGAAATAATATATGCCAACCTTAAAATAAACCAAAATTTAAAACCCTAAACATAATAGGTTGCTACTTTCCTCCTGGCCACAACATCCCTCCACTTGAAAACCTCCTCAGCTGGACTACCCACCACCTACCCAAAAAAACTTTAATTCTAGGAGACTTCAACACTGACTGGCAATCCTGCTCTAGCAACCACCCAACCAGTCATGTAAATCTTCATGGCTTCACCCAACTAGTCCAGTCACCTACTAGGATAAATAACTCCAACAAACACACTACCCTTGATTGGATACTAGTCAATAAGAGCCCCCAGTCATATATATCAGGCTGCTTATCTGTCAGCCTCAGTGATCACTCCCCAACCTTCTTACTAAGAAAACACCTTTACAAAGCAAAACCCATCACATACCATCCAATACTCAAAAAAATTAACTTCAACCCTCTCTCATTCAGCTCATCCTTAAAAAACTGTAACTGGCAACCTCTAAAATACCTCAAACTAGATGACGCAATTGACTACTTTAATAAAACATTCCTAAGCATCCTTAATTACCACGCCCCCATAAGATGTTCCCAAACTAGAGCCCAACAATCCCCATGGCTACAAAAAAACACAAAGTCTGAAATGAAAAACAGGGATAAAGCATGGGACAACTGGTGCAAAACCAAAACCCCCTCTACTAGGCAAAAATTCCTAGAACTACGCAATAGAACCAAAAAGCTTATAAAACAGGACAAAATCCAATACTACCAGTCTGCCCTTACCTCCTCCCAACATAACCCCAAACAATTCTGGTCCTCAATAAACTCCATCCTCCACCCAGGTAAAGTAAGCACACCCACTCCTAACTTAACTCATTCCTCCGAAAATATTGCTACGTCTTTTAACAATCACTTCACACAAACCGCACTATCACTAGCTAGACAACACAACCCCCCCCCATAAACCCACACCATCAACTAGAACTAATATCTCCCAACTAGCTTCTCTTTCTCTCCTGTTCCTACCTCCAAAATAAAACAACTACTAACTAAACTTAAAACCACCAGATTAGCAGCAGACAACCTCCCAGGTGAATACATTTAACTTGCAGCTGGCACTCTAGCCTACCCCGTATCACTCTTGATTAACAGATCCAAAATACTAGAGAGATGCATTCATTCTCAAGTCTCAGATCACCTCCTTGCTAACAACCTCCTCTCCAACACACAACACGGTTTCCGACCTAACCATAGCACCACCACCGCCTTACTCTCTTTCTCTAACACTATCCTACAAAATAAAAATACAGGTTATCTCTCCTCAGCTACCTTCCTAGACCTCTCTAAAGCTTTCGACATGGTCCCACACAAACAACTCATCTCTCTTCTCAATAACCTATCCTTCTCTCAACCAGTCATCAACTGGTTTCAGAGTTACCTATCTGACCGCCAACAAGCAGTTGTTTGGCAGGACAACCTATCCCCCCAACTACCAGTCTCCATAGGAGTTTCCCAAGGGTCCTTCCTGGGACCCCTACTCTTCTCTATTTTCACCAATAATCTAGCCTCGGCCACAACACTTGGCACACTCGTACAATACGCAGATGACTCAACCATCATCTGCACAGCCCACTCCCTCCCAGAACTGCAAAAAGTCACACAGGAAGCATTTTCTTCTATTGAAACTTGGTTATCCGATGTCCAACTAATACTCGAACCAAACAAAACAAAATTACTAATCTTCCAACCCACCAAACTTACCCTAGACAGCTCTTACTTTAACATCACAGCAAAAGACACCACCATCCATCCTACAGAACACACCAAATTACTAGGAGTAGAAAGACAATAAACTGATCTTTGACATTCACATTTCCATGACCATTAAAAAAATGCACAAAAAACTAGGAGCATTATATAGAAATCAGCAACTACTTACCAAAGCAGCTAAAATTTCGGCAGCAAATTCTCATCTTATCTCAACCCTACTCTATGCCTCTCCAATATTTACTAACCTTAGACAATGCGATCTAAGTAAGCTCGAAACCTGCTATAACAAAAATCGCCAAATTCGCCATAGGGGCTTCCTACCGTACTCACTACTCTTTCTCACTAGCAGAACTGGGCTGGCTAGAGCTCCCCCACCTCCTTCAATGGTACCAACTCACACTTGCCCACAAACTAATAAACCAACCACTAAAAGTCCCATCCCTCCAGAATCTACTCCAACCCTACATAACCATGAGACCACTAAGATCCAGCCACAAAAATCTCCTACAGGTCACAACAGCCATTAACTCTGCTGGAGAAGCATTATTCTCCTGCACTATAGCCAAACTCTGGAACTCCCTCCCATCCTCAATTACCTTTGTAACTTCTTGCACCCACTTTATATCCTTACTAAAATCACACTTCAAAACTTGCCAGATATGCCCTTGCAACCCCCCCCCCCTACCTCTCTCAGCCCCCATCAACAACCTACTCTTAGCAAGCTTGGCTACTCATGTTCCCAGCTACCTACCACATAATACTAACTTCTTGTAGCAACAACTGCTAATGACTTATGTACCTCAAAAACAGTTTGTATCAATTGTTCACTGATGAATCTCAACTACATTTTAACCATGTTTAGTATATGTCACCATATTTTAAAATTGTACTATGCTGCGGTAGCATTGTCGCCTCACAGTAAGACGTTGTCCTGTTTGATTCTCAGCTAGAGTGTATTCTGTGTGGAGACATGCATGAATGGGCGTACCTTCGTTGAAGGTTGTGCATCAGGGCCGGCAACTTGGCACGTAAAAACCTACTGCCAATCATTAGTGGACCGGAGTTCCGCTGTGGTGACCCCTAACCAGGAAAAGTCGAAAGACACAACAACAACTATGCTCTACAGCTGTTTTACATCTGTTTTCTTCTTGTCTTGCATCCTTAACTGGACTAATGTCTATATTTAAATACTATGTTTTTTTTTAACTGTATAATGCAAATAATACTTAATGTGGAGCTTTTCTCCCCGGGCCTCCACTGAAAACGGACCTGTGTCCAGTCGGACTCTCCCGGTTAACAAATGTAAATAAATAAATAAATATTATCTCTACCAATGTGGAAATTGAAAAATGGCTGTCAACTGCACCTTAATAGTACAACTAGATCCTAAGAAGAACAAATCAGCCAGGAAGTCACAAATGACCACTATAAAGGCTGAAAAAGGATCCAAACCCTTAGAAGTAGTCCAACAAACAAAACATTTCTACTTACTAGCATACACCCTACAAGCAGACAGTTTCTGAGAAGAGGACAAAATATGCACTACACTGTCCAAAAGCTTGGGACTCCAGTCATCAAGGGAACTGAAGAAAACATGCAGTCAACTTGAAAGTCTGAAGGTTGGGCAGGTCCAGACTTTCCAGGTGAGAGATTAGATCCTGAATGGGATCCAGGATCCATGGATGGTACTTCAAGTGGTCACAGGAACAGGAATCACACCTGATGGGGCCAAAAGGGGGAAACGAGGATTACAGTCACTCTGTAATGGGCTGCCTTCTAAAGAAACGTTACCATAAATGGAGTCGGAGGATAGGCATACAGGAGACCCAGCGGCTAAGCATACAGAAGAGCATTCCTGAGTGACTGCCCCTGAGGGGGGACTAAGGCATAATACCGGCTAAACTTGGTATTATAAAGGAATGCAAGCAGATCACAACATGGGGTCCCCCAGAGCCCAAAAATTTGAGCAGCCATTCTCGGAATCAGGGACCACTCATGCGAAAAGAGAACATTCCTGCAGCAACTGTCTGTTGATATGTTGGATCTCCCCAGGATATGCATTGTAACCAGAAACTACTGACAGTAAATCACCCATTATCAAACTCTCACGGCCTCTCGACAAACAGGATAAAAACAAGACCTCTCATGTTTGTTCAGATACCATACCACAAACACGTTGTTAGTATGAACTGAAATCACAGCTTTGGGAATAATGTCCTGGAAGGCTTGCAACTCAAAGAGGACCCTCATCATCTACAAGACACAGATGTGAAGACTGGCCTAGGTATCGAAACAGGTCCCTTTGTACAGTCCTCCCTTCGAAATGCCCCACTACAGGAGAGGAATTGGTCATGACTGCACCCAGAGGAGGGAAAAGAATGAACAGTCACCCGGTGGACAACAAAAGAGACTTCAACCACCATCTGATTCGATTTCAAGAGGCCTCTGTCAACACAATGTGGAACTCTATCAGATGTGTCAGATAAGACCACTGTACCGCCAATGTTCCTGCAGCACTCTCAAGTAGTACCTCACTGGGAGAACCAAGCAAAGGGCATCTGCCATGTGTCCCAAGAACTTGAGAACAATATAAGTAAGCCAGAGGTTTTGGGCAAAAGAGCAATGAAAGAGCAAGACCCTGCAAGGCCAACACTCTGGAGACTGAAAGCCTTGTAATCTGAGAAACTGTGTCCAAAGGCAATTTATGAATTATATTGACTGCACTGGAAAAAGGTGTGAGTTTTGGTAGCTGACTGATTTCCAAGTAGCTGCACAGTTGAAGGAAGGTGCCCCTGGCTCTCACTCAGGGAAAGACCAGAAACCCCTACAGCCTGAGCCAGGCTGCCACGACTGCCACAAACTTGGTTGAGCACTTGGGGAGCAGTGCTGAGACCAAAAGGTAGTGCTCAGAATTGATAATGACTAGTTCCCACCTGGAAGCACAGAAACATCCTAGAATGTCCTGAAATCTTTATATGATGGTAGCATCCTTGACGTCAATCAAGCACATCCAGTTGTCCTTCCTCAAGACAGGTACAATGGATTGCACCATGACCATCTAGAATTTGGTCTGCTTGACAAAGACTAAAACCTGTGCAAATCCAAAACTGACTCAAGGTCCTCCTTCTAGGAGACCAAAACGAACCTTGAACAGAGTCTGGATCCACACTGTCTGGTGAGACCTCTTGGAAGACTATTTTCGATTTTCTTTTGGATTTCAACTGCCACATCCTTTCGCTGAATGGTTGGCATGTCTGACACTCATACGTCCTAGGCGACGGCCTTCCAAGCTTTCAAGTTTAGAGGCAAGCAACCCCTGACTGCCTGCAGAGCTGGACTGTTGGGCAACACTTCAGGGTCACTTAAAAGCCCTCCAATAGAAAGCACCATGAAATCCCGGATTTTGCGGACTCCCCTTGTCATGCGCAGGGAGGCCACTATGGTTCCTCCCCCTGTCATGACGGGAACCCTTAGAAGGAGCTGCCTGAAAAGACTGGTTCCGAAATAAAGTCTGGGTGAGAGGTAGCAAAATTCACTCCCACGGCAGTTCGGATACCTTGAACAGCCTCATCCAAGTATGGTGAGGCATGACAATTCCAGTGCCAGCAGCTGATGACGTGCCATCAGCAGCATTACACAGCACATGCATGTACACATTAGCAATAGATTGCAAAGACAGTCTATTCAGACTTCAGACTGAGACACCAGACTTCTCCCCATTGATGGAGGATGCTAAAGAGGAATCGCCCGCTGGAAGAAGTCCCTTCAGGACCAGCTTGGCTCTCCTCTCATTAACAACATGGCTGCCAAAACCCTCACAAATGGAACAAGGAGATAACTAACCTGAACACTAAAACACAAACCACAATACAAGGAAAATAGTATATGAGAAAAAAAAACTACACAATATTCTAAAAACACTAACTATAAAGATAAGAGCACGGAGCGGTAAAATCCCACTAGCAACTAAACCCTAACCCTAAGACCTACACTACAAACCACTACACTCACTAACTGCAACAACACAGAAAAGGGTAGAAAACTTAGAAAAAAAGTTAGCCCCTAGGCAAAGAATACACCTAGGTGGAGCAATTGGCCACACTTATCAACAAATAATGGCAAACGAGATCTGATGTAGTTCTGAGAAGCAAGGGACTATTGGTACATGAGGCAGAGCTTGACAGGCTGAAATCCATGGTATATGGCCAGTCTTGGATCAGTCAGGTTAAATCACCCACGGGTTGAATCCAGATGGAAAAGACAAAATTTGATCTGTAGTTTCAATGTTGTAATAGGCAGTAACTTGTAACAAAATTAACATTAACCTAGTAATAAAATAATGATATTTTTGTTTACCACTACAATTCCTATACGTTTTGCTTTACAGATAGATATAAGCAGGGCATGTTTTAACGTATGCATGTGTGTGTTAAGTCAATTATCAAATATTTTCATAGTCCATCTGCTAGGGTTAAGACTTAGATTTTCCCATTTCCAACTCTTGAAGCCTCCCTACAAGAGGTCCGAGAAACCATCTGTTTCTACCTCTTAAGGATACATTTTTTTTTACCCAGTAATAATAAAAGATTCAATGCTGCAAGTTAAGGTTTAGCTCCATCAGGTAAGCTCTACCACTCCCAATAAAAAAGTCAAGGGAGTAAGAGAGACCACATGTGAGCAATGAAGTCACACAAGTCCTTTTTGTATCCAAACTACCAGTTCTGGCCTATAATATCTCCAGCATTTAAAAGAGGATATTGGAAAAATACACAAAATCCTCACTGGTGTATAAAAATATTTGAATTGGCATCACCATACAAAAAAGTAAATTTTCTTAACTCTGAGGCAAATTTCAGAATAAACATAATAGTTTCCCAAGTACTGATATGAGTAAGGACCATCAGGTCTCACCAAAAACTTTTTCAGTTTTACATAGTTTTTAGCCAACAAAAATGTTATAAGTTTTTAGCAACTGCATCGTTGTTATAATAAACCTGACAAGTGTTTACAACTCAAGTAACAAAGTTAGTATAATCATCAGGGTTAATTTTACAAAGATTAACATTTTTAATCCCATGCAGTTAAAAGTTACAGAATCCCTTTGTAGGGTATATCTATGACATATAATAATAAAATATAACCCTAGTAATGGAATTATTTATAATTAGTTGCGTCTACACAGGCTCTTAGTTTTCCATAAAAATGTGAAATGAGCCTGTATTAGTTACTTGTTCATAGGTTCATAGATTAGTACTAGACTAACTGCCATTGCAAGCCATTTTAAGCCTAGCCAATTATCCCTTGTGAGACTCAAACCCTGCACCTTGTGTTTCTAAGGCAAACACCTTAACCATTAGGCCACCCTAAAGGTGCAGTTCTTGCCACCACATCTTTAACTTAGCTGATTTAGAAAATCGTTAGAGTAATAAAACATGCCTCTTCTCAATGAAAGCCTCAACTGGGAGTTTTATCATAGGAAGATCATAGATTTTACAGAAATCTCCAGAAAAAAATTGACAATACTTCTTTCCGTTGAGCAAAGTAGCTATCTGACAGGAGTTATACAGTCATCTTTAGTCTAGTCTCCTGGATGTATAAATTAAAATTCTGAAATCCTATTCCTTCCATGAACATTTGTAAAGTTAGCAATGCCCAAGAGATTCTGTGCTTACCTCCATCCCAGACAAAATAAGCAAAAACTTCCTAAATACCATCAATCAATCACTAAGGAGCTGCACTTCTCTGCACCTCATAATGTACAAGTGGCAAAATAAGCCAAGCCCTCAATTCCCTACCGCCCCCACCACCTGAACTTTTATAGCACTCACAGCCACACCCACAGCTCAACCTCACATCACCTCCACCAATCACAGCTTGTCAAGTCAGATCACATTACACCACACCAATTTGCTTCACCACAAAATACTCCCAACCACTCTCATTCCCACTAGGCATTATTTACATCACCCCACACTACTTACCCATCCACATATAGTGCAACCCTATAATTCCTAGCCAGACTTCCACCTAGAGCCAATCTAAACATTATAACCATGACTATCACACAACTAAGTCAAGTCTGTCTTCTCATAATTCTTTATAACTCCACAAGTTATCACTCTAGCAGTATCCTTAAACTTAATAGCACAACACTATATTATGCACTCTCATATACAGACACCGCACATTATAATATCTGTCCACAATTGTTCAAGAACTACATAACAGACCAGTTCAGAACTAAACACATATGCTCTCATTCTTACTCCAAAAAAACACAATACTTTCTCACACTCATCACCAAACTCCAACATCTGTATTACCATTTTAATACCAGGCTCACCATAAGTGGGGATATCCACCCCAACCCAGGCCCAAATCCATCCTGTCCAACACAAATGTCAGAACATAACACCCCCACTATCTTCATCCCTGGGCAAATCAACAACAGCAGCAAAACCAACCATCTTTTGATGCTAAATATTAATATTAGAAGTATCATAAATAAAATACCTGAACTCCAGGCCACAATAGCACACTACTCCCCAGACATAGCTGCTTTAACAGAAACCTAACTCAGAAGTTCTCCCTACCGGCTACAATATCATTAGACAAGACAGACCACTTCGTAAAGGGGGTGGAACTGCCTTACTGTTGAAGTCCAACTTAACCGTACGTCAATTACCAAACTCCTATCCCTCCCCCAATAATTGGGACATACTTATCTCGCAACTTCAATTTCACCCTAAAAAGGTCATTACTACAATTGTGATCTATATTCCACCTGGTAATACACCTGCTAGCCTTGAAGACTTTTTATCCTGGTGTTCTTCCACATACTCACAAGAAACCCTTATTCTGGGGGATTTCAACCTAGATTGGTTCACCTGTATATCAGAACCACCAATGAATCTAATAAGTCTCCATGGCTACCAGCAGCTAGTCCAAATTCCAACTAGATGTGATAAAAGATCTAAAAGGGAACCCTTCCTTGACTGGGTCCTAACAGCCCCACATTGTAACCCCACACAGGCAGTCTCCCAGACACCTTAAGCGACCACAACATAATATACCTTATAAGTAGTAGAACAAGCATATGCAAAACCACTAACTATAATTCCACTAGAAACACAAAAAAATTCTCTCCTGAGATCCTCAATACTTTACTCTGTAACTGTGACAGGACCACCCTAAAACATCTCCCACTTGACGAGGCTGTAGCATATTTCAACAAAATATTTTTTACAACACCTACACCTAGACACCGTCACTTCATTGCGCAAAATCAAGGTTAGAACCTCTGCAAACCCCTGGCTCAATAAAGAAACAAAACAAATCCTCAAGTCCAGAGACATTGCCTGGCTTTACTACAAAAACAAAGAAATACAAAGCCTAAGTACCAAAAACTGCGCAATCGTGCAAAAAAATGCATTAGGCTGGACAAAAAATCCTACTACACAACATTACAAACTAAATTCCAACACAACCCCCAAAAATTTTGGAAAAAATGTAAACCAGCTACTAAAATCCACCCAAAATGCTACCCCCAAACCAACCACCCCGACGCTAAAGTTCCCATAGAAACACAATTCAACTCCCACTTTGTAAACTCAAATCTGTCCTTAGTATCACAGGACAGTTTCTACAGCACTACCCCCCCCCAACACAAACAACACTAATACAAGCTTTACCCTCAAAACAGTTTCCACCACTTCAATCAAAAGCATGCTCTGCAAACTAAAAACCTAATCAACAGCAGCCAACCTACTCCCCCAGCTATTTCTTGAAACTCACAGCAGATGCTATTGCTATCCCAATCGCCACTCTCATAAACAGATCAATTGTTGAAAACTATCTGCCCAAACTCTGGAAAATATCCTATGTTACTCCCAGACATAGAGGTGGGACCTCCACTGAACTTAATAACTACAGACCCATTGCTTTACTCCCCCCGGCCAAAATCCTAGAAAAATGCATCCATACCCAGGTACTAAAATATCTCCTAGACAGTAATATCCTGTCACCTACTCATTATGGTTTCAGACCTGCCCATAGTACCACTACAGCCCTCCTCTGCTTCATGGACACAGTAAACAGTCTCAAAAATAAAGGCCTGCAGGTGTCAACTCTTTTTTTTTGGATCTGTCCAAAGCATTTGATACAATCTCACACCAAATTCTGCTAAACAATCTAAACCAATATCACCTATCAAATTCCACTCTTACCTGGTTCCAAAGCTACTTAACTGGCAGGTACCAAGCTGTGAAATGGGAAAAATCTCTCTCTTCTCAGCTGCCCATAACTACAAGAGTCCCACAGAGTTCTAGCTTAAGACCACTACTTTTCACAATCTTCAGAAATGACCTCCATACCTCAACACAGCATGCATTTATCATTCAGTATGCAGATGATACTACCTTAATCTGTGCTGCACAAAACATTCCCACCCTCCTGCAAACAACTCAACTACCATTCTCTGATGTTGAAAACTACCTTACGAAAGCCCAACTTATCATCAAGCCAAAGAAAACTCAACTTATGATTATAACAAGTTCTAACAAAAACACTGATAACAGTCAATTCACTATCTATTCCACAAATGCTACTCCAATCACTCCAGTGGCACAGGCTAAGCTATTGGGAATAACCATAGACTCCCACCTAAAATTTGAAAGTCATCTCAACTTAACTATTAAAAAAGTACATGCCAAACTGAGATCACTCTACCGTATCAAACCATTTCTTACCAACAACACAAGAGCAGCCATTGCTTGCTCCCAACTTCTATCCACCCTACTCTATGCATCTCCCATTCTGACTAATCTCAACAAAACTGAACTAAGCAAAATGGAAGCCTGCTATAACAGAATTGCCCACTTTGCTACAAATTGCTCATATAGAACTCATCACTGTACTGCTTTGAGACAGCTCCACTGGTTTGAGCTGCCCAACTTCCTAACCTACAATCATCTCTGCCTCTGTCATTCTATCTATTACCTCCCCAATAAGTGTCCTGCCCTCAGAAACCTAGTACAACATCACTCAGTCAAAATGCCTCTTAGGTCATCAAGCAAACTACTACTAGAAGTCACCAACAGCTACAATAGCTTTGGAGACACACTATATAGTAGTTCAGTGGCTAAAAAATGGAACTCTCTCCCCACTAGCATACAAAACACATCGTCCAAAGCCTCCTTTAAAAACCTCATAAGGCAACATCTCAAGCAAAGCTGGCAGTGCCATGATTGCTCCCCAGGCTAGTGAAAGCGGATAAGGTACACATACTAAACCTAGAGTACTTGATAATAGTGTTCCCGCTTACTAACAAACACTGGCTAATCTACAATGTATCTATTGTACCTGTGTACTATGTATGTATTCTACCAACGTTCCAAATTTCAGCTGTACACCACAAATCTATTAATTACCTTTATTTTTAAATTAATATTTTTTGTTTGTTCTCTCCACTGAAACTGTTGATGTGCTGCATACCACTGTAAAAACATGTCTATTGTTATTTGTGTGTATACTGATCATGTCTAAATATCTAAATGTATCTGTAATTTTTCTATGTGGAGTTTTTTTCCCTGGGCCTCTGCTGAAAAAGTGCCTTTTTGGCTCAGTCAGACACCCCGGTTAACAAATGTAAAATAAAAAATAAAAAAATTCCTGGATTTCTGTGGTAGATCCGCACAAAGCCCCGTTCAGTTTTTAATCAAGTTTTTTTACTTTTGTCTACAATGTATCTGTATGTTAGTTCTACTGATCCCAAAAGTGTGTAAGTGAATTCTACCCCTAAATAAGTTGAACAATTGTCTAGCTATAAAAATGGGAATTACTGGACCAGTAGGAGTGTTGGAGTCTACGAAATACAAACAGTTTCTGTCTTTGAAACATTTATCTTGTACCTAGAAATACTGCCAATTTTTTTTTTAAGTAACTGAAAAGCAATTTGCAATTTAAGATCAGGATTTGTTAAATATAAAAAGTAAATCATCTGCATATAGTGCAATCTTATAGACTTGGTACCATTTCTATCACCTTTCAATAGACAATTGCTAAGCCATGTTGCCAGTGGCTTTGTATACAAGGCAAAAGAAGGGGGAAAGTGGCAACCTGTTTTGTGCCCCTAAAAACTGTAAATCTATGCGATAGTCTGGAATTTATTTGTACTCTGACTGAAGATCCCTTGCATAGAGTATGAAGCAAATGAATAAATTTTTTTGTGTCTTTCGGCTTTTCCCGGTTAGGGGTCGCCACAGCGGAACTCCGGTCCGCTAATGATTGGCAGTTGATTTTTACGTACCGGCTTGCCAGGCCTGACGCAAAACCTTCAAGAAGGTACGCCCATTCACGCATGTCTCCACGCAGAAGACGCTCTAGCTGAGAATCGAACCGGACAGCGTCTTACTGTGAGGCAACAACGCTATCGCAGCACCACCACCGTGGGTCAAGCAAATGAATAAATGATACAGACAAATGATACAGACAAACCCATATCTTGTAATATTCAAAAGAGAAAATACTGGCAGTCTTGATTTAACACTTTTTCAGGATCTAAACCGACCAGTAGGAGGAGGAGTAGCAGTCTTATAAGCATCCTTTACTAATAAAGATGTTTTTAATAGACTGCCACAAGTAGATCGCCCAACTACAAAACATGTCTGATCAGTGTTTATGAGTGAGAGCATTAACTCTGTCAGCCTATGAACTACTAATGCCATAAATAACTTGTAGTCACTGAAACAGGGTGGCAGGATGATGTCTGCAAGGGGTATTTAGTTAGTTTCAAAATTATTGAATCAATGTCGGTTTTCCATGATGGGGGGTGTCTTCTTGGAGGAAAATTTCCAATTTTGCAAATCAATAAAATCCACCACTAAATTTTTATATTGTTCTAGAAGAAGTCCATCAGACCCGGGAGTCTCATCTTGAAGTATACTTATGTACACTGACTCAACTTCTTGGGAGAAAAGGAGAAAGTTCTTCATTCTGTGCATCATTTAATCACAGTAAAGTAAGGGAAAATAAAATGCTGGGTATTGTCTGAGCAATAGAAATACTTTTACTTCTGTAATCCATGCAATTCCTCTAAATGAGAGGCAAATTCTTCTAAAATTTCTTCAGAACTATTAAATATCTCAGTCACATTTATAGCCGTAATTCTAGTAACTAAACTACAAGCTTTCAAACTGCATAACCTTTAAAGCTAGATATTTCAAGGAGGAGGAGGATTATCAAATGCCTTCTGCTGAAGCATTTTGTAGTTAATTTCTGTCTTAAAGTCTATAGCGTCTATAATCTTGTTTTGGAGAGAGAATAAATCTTGTCCCCCATATACTCTCGCTCTCAGATCAACTTATTTTGAAGATGTAAAACAACTTTGAGTATGTTTTCTGAATTGCTTTAACTTGTTTTCTTTTTACAGTTAGTAAACTGACAAAATGTATGGGTGATGGTGATTGATGTACTAAGTGGGTGAAAAATGTTTTAAAAACTCCAAGGAGGTATAGTCAACTTGCATTGCTAAATTAAACACAGAAGCTTCTAACAGGAGAAACTGGATAAATTGCACTCCTTGACAGAAACAACTAATTTCAGTTGCATTTGTCAACTATCTGGGCCAATGGTTAGTGCCAGGAAGAGGTGTGTATGGACTGATAGTAACAATACGCCATATTCAAGACAGGACAGACTATAAATATGCTCTGAGGAAATAAATATTTTGTCGGCCCTAGAAAGGGACGAGAATCAGTGAGAAATAAAAGTATAAAAATTACTTGAAAGGCCAAGAACAACATGGGTATCCTGCATCCCTAAAGATCTAAAATGTCTAAGTATAAACTTCCCAAGAACTGCAGTACAAAAGAAACTGGGGTCCGATTTAAATTCTCTAAGACCCAGCTCAAACTGTCGAGCCTTCT